>NW_022171609.1:0-1819 GCF_008802855.1 Photinus pyralis | reverse complement strand
ACATGCCATATCAGAAATGATAAATATTGCTTTTCAACACGTGCAGCAACATGTTTAGCGGAAAATAGTGGACTTTTGTCCAGCTATTACGTTTAAATTTATTAATTCCACAATTTTGTTTTTATTATTGGTTGTAAACGAAGTTGTAAATTAAAGTAAAAAATAATTCTTCATTTCTTTCTCGTTTTTTTGCAACCTCGTAATTCGTATCTTGAAAAGTATCGCAAAAGTGTAATAGGGATTTCTTTTTAGTTTTGTCTTAAGCCCCTTTTGTCCATGAGCGCGAATTTCGTAACATCCTGCATATCGAGGATATCAGCTTTTGACAAAAATTTTCTTAGTCTCCCGTGCCCTTTTGCAATTGGCTGAAATAAACTCATAAGCGGTGTTCCAGCCTCCGAAATACTAGAGTAGCAGTCGTCTATACGGATATGAATGTAAATATACTCATGGGCTACTTCTCCTACATTTTGGCATTTTCGAGGGCATTTTGCACATACAATTATTAAAAAAAAACAATTGTTCATACTTGTTAATTGGAGACAGGGATGGAGTAGGTGAACAGTTCAGACCTAGGATGGTCGATTTGTCCTCCCCAACCTCCAGTATTGTGTATGCAAAATGCCGAAGAAATGCAGGAGAAGCATCCCATACCATACGTCTTTCATTCATATCGATTATGTTCGCTGCCCATTAATATACTATTTTGGAAACTTGAACGCCGTTTATGAGTAAGAGAACACGGTTTAAATCATCCAAACAAAATGTCAAAGTATGGCAATACGGGATACCAAGAAAATGTTTTCAAAATCTGATAACTTCCATATTTTAAAAGATATAAAAATCGTAAAGGAGGAGGTTACGTACTTTTTTACGTAGAATTCAACGGCGTAGAAACAATTTCTATATCTTCCCCAGGTTTTGAAGAGCAATAAAAATGTAAAAATTGGTCCACAATTTTAAAACAAACATCTCAAACGCCATCTAGTTGCAAGAAAAACAAAAACTATTTTAATGAAAAAAATGCGATTTTTGATTTTTCGCCAATATTTAGTAGGCCATGCCACTATCCAAAACAATAACAATATCATAATTAAATTCGCCCTAGACATAGGCAGATTTTTTTTATTGAACCGAGTGCACAATGTTAAACCAGGTATCCGTTTTTATATTGTTTATTATCTGACACCGAGTATGACACCAAACGTTAAACAGATATTGTTTATATCTCGCTTTATATTTATTTATTTAAACAATGGCAGACAGAAACAATAAATTAACAGAGATTGTATATAATTGAATGAGACTAAGAATAAACGTAAAGACGATCTAAAAAATTATCAGTCCTCGTATGAGATCGAAGAGACTTCAGCGCATTTTTGTGTGGCAGGTCAATGTTTTAATAGCCAGTGTTGACTCCACAGATCTTGTCGAAGGTAACCACATTCACTTTGTCGCGTTTGAAGATTTGGCTCCACCATCAGGGGGAATGGGGATCGTATCGCGGGCTACCACATTCCCTTTGTTGGTACCCACTTCCGACGCCCCATTCATCCCAAATTCGCCACGCAGGAGTTGTGCGACGACACCGATTTGAAAAGAATCGGAGCAAAACTATAGTAGAAAATAGGAAAAAACTGAAAAACCTTCACGTTAGTAAACTACGCGCGAGAATGACGCCCAGATGTCGCCAACCCCACATCATGTAGCCCTGTCCCTAAGGTTGATAAATTACACAGCCTTGTAGACACCCGTTGCCTTTCTACAAGAGTTCTTCTACGCGCCCACATTTGCTGCCAGCCAGCCAGCCCGCCAGCCA
>NW_022171608.1:0-1090 GCF_008802855.1 Photinus pyralis | reverse complement strand
TATGCATTTTCGGTAACGTAGATTATTACTACGAAAATATTCGAAAAAGCTGGCCGTTAAATTTTTCTTCTCTAGAATAGTTGATCTTAAAAATAGACGCATAATTGATATTGGTGTCTCTCCGAAGTTGTTGGAGGATTTTAATTAGGTAATTATTCTACATAATTACAATTTGTATATCCAAATTTTGGGAGTTAAGCGTGGAAACTTAGAAGGTCAATAAAGAACCACGGACGTTTATTATAACCCTTTGAATCAAAGGTATGTGTTTTTTAATTAGCTTTCAAATTCTGAGTTTAAATTTTTTAGGTTTTTTTGATTGTATATGTACTTTGAAAATTAATTCATTTAATTTCGTCTATCATCAAGAATCAACAAGCAGAGCAAAATCGTTGCGCTCAATTAACCACGTACCTACATCTGTTTACGGGAATGCAGTCCGCTTATCAATATGTAACACGGCCGCTCGCACAATAGCTGTTGAAGATAAGAATTTGGGGAAATTTGCTAATCCTCATCAAGGCCTTCAAGATTCCATCTTGAACGTTGTAAAGATACGTATGTAATCTGTTCTTTTCATACGATTTTCCAACACATTTTGATCGGCGTGTTTACTAAGAACGTTAATTAATATTTTGATTGGGCGTATAAAAAAAAATTGTTCTGATCTAATTTTTGGAGTCAATCCTGGAATTTAAATTAAATGGTTACAATTACCAAAACCAGATTGTGTAAAATTAAGGTGTAAATAAAAGTGTTGTCGATATTTTTTTTGTATAAATGTTAAGTGGTCTTTTCGCCCTCTTTGGAGAGGTTTATTTTATTGCCCTGGAGCTAGCCAGGTCAATTTTTTTGCTGTATTGAATTATGGAAAAAAAATTACGTAAGACTTGTTCTGGGCCCTATAAAAAACACACACATAAAGACAAAACAGTGACAAACGATTCTTGTCGATTCTGTTCACAAACATCAGAAACAATCCAACATATAATATCGGCATGCCCACGACTTGCACAAACTGAATACAAACATCGACATGATCAGGTAGCTAAAATCATACATCAAAAATTAGCACTTAAACACAATCTCA
>NW_022171607.1:0-383 GCF_008802855.1 Photinus pyralis | reverse complement strand
GATTAGTGCGACTGCATGCGGCTTTTAAATTCAGCCCTGATTATTTTTTGAAAAAAATAATCATTCCCCGGGCAATTCCGGCCTCCGGGGGCATCATTGGCTACTCTTTTTATAGTTTTGAGCATCACATTATGATGCCCCAATTAATGTGATGCCCGGGGCGGCCGCCCCTTTCGCACCCCCCCAGCTACGCCACTGCCTGGGCTTCGATTGCCGACTCAAAGTCCATTGAAATGAATAAGGTACATTGTACTGTACATATTGGGGATTAATTTTGAAAGAAATATTGCCGGATGCATGAGAGAATGTGAGTATCACCGTTTGTAAAGGTCAATTTACTTAAATTTATAGGCTATTACTTTTTCCGTCAATCCTAATAATTA
>NW_022171606.1:0-11657 GCF_008802855.1 Photinus pyralis | reverse complement strand
ATAACACCGGTCTACAGCATTTTTGCGCATGGGACATATATACCTTATTTGTATTGCTTGCATAGCCACAAATAAGAATTAGAACAAAAAAAGGTTATGTATTTGTTTTTGTGCGAAAAAAATGCAAAAAACCAAAAAATAAAAATACCTATAAAATCTTACTTACATTGGCATGATTTATTATAAGGTAACGTTCCTACATTTAAAATTTGTTTGTCTTAGAGTCTAAATGTTTAAAAATGGAACAGTTTTGCTGTTTTTGTCATGTTCAACTGAAGTTTTTCTCATTAACCCCCCAAATATGATCTTCCATCATGCTTCCAGGTTACTGGCCTTGGTAACGTGCCTAAATTCCATTATGTCTTGATGAAAGGGTTGTCCTTGTTATTCCGAATAAGCTCCCATATTATCCTTAAGTTAATCTAAATGAGAATGTAACCTGTGCATCTTTAGAGACATTCTATACCTGATGATGCAAAACCAAAACCTGTCAGCTCGTCATAATTTTCAGCTCTATGGTTTCCCAGTAAACCCTGAACGGGAAACCATGGACTATTGCGTTAAAACTGTTCCAGGATTTTTTTCTCTCTTTGCTAAGTAACCGCGGGAAAATATCACCCTCCATTTTTCTTTTTATTTGAAGGAAAACAAAGATTCCAGCTTTAATTTTCGCCCCTGAAAGCTTTCAATCAAATCGCTATAACTTTTGCAAAAGCAAATATTTTCGATGTCTAATTGCACTTTTTATTTATTTTTGATTATTATAGTCAGAATATATTATGTAAATCCCATGCGCAAAAAAAAATTATTTTTTTGTTGACCTGTGAATAATAAGTCTCAAAAATTAATTTTTGAAAAACTCAGTTTTTGTTGCTATGAGCAGTTCACATTGCACCTGCAATAGTCCTAAAATTCTTGATAAGTTCCACCGCATCATGAAAAATCCACATTAAGAAAATTTTGATTTTTTATTAGTAACATAAAAAAATTTATTATACCTTCAATGATAAAAGGTATACAAACCAAAAAATACAAATAATCATACAACCATTAGTACGCGCTCCAGAAAATGTACCATGTATCCTATTTTTTGCATTCCTTTTCCTAATTACATTGATATATCACAATCTATTTTTTTTTAATTTCGGCATGAAAATCAATAAAAACCTTTTTTTTACTGTTCTTAAATAGTAGGCCATGGATTTTGTTTTGTTTATTGTATCGAGGCAGCCGATACCAATCAACAAAAATGGCCGACTCTAGAAACATGTCATTTCAAAATTTTGAAAAAAATGATGTAATAGAGTCTATTGAATCTATTGATTTATGCGTTTTTTTTAAATCGAACATAGGGAAATTACATTGCATAATAAATCCTATGTTCGAATTGCTGTGGCTAGTACAGGTACCAATGGCACATCTGGGCATGCGCGATTCTGGCCTTTTATATCTAAGAATAAGTGTACCAAATTTTGTTCCAATCGGTTCGGACGTTTATCCGGAAATGAGAGTACCAGTACAGACGGACCGACATCATTGAGATTTTGTTTGATTCGGATTCCTGGTGCTTCAAAACGTGTATTCCCGTCAAAAAAGTGGGGGTCATTTTTTTACCCCAATGCAATACTTCCTTACTAACGTGCCGGTGGTAAAAAAAACTCACGGTATAATTATATAAAAATTATAGGCCGTGATACATCAATCCCCTCAAGCTTTTTTTTAAATCCTTTCTTTCAAGTTCTTCTGAATCTTTCCTAGTGTCCAACAAAGTATTATGAAATTCCCGTTAAGTTCTCGTTAACGTTTTGTTTCCTAAAGTCCCCCCAAATTTCACTTTTCTTCTCGAGTTCTCCGCTCCACGTTTTCCTTAAGCCTTAAGTTTCTATCAATTTCCTCTCAAGCTGTTTTTCAAGTTTCCATCAAACTTTTTTAAGGTATGCTCAACTTCTTCATATGTTCCCTTTTCATCCCAAGTTACCTTAAAGTTGTACCTATCGAGTTCTCACATTTACTTCATGTCCCCTCGATTTAGCTCAATCTTTTAAGTATCGAGGTTCTGGTTCTCTTCTCAAGTTTCTCTCAGGTCTTTAAATTTCTTTAACTTGCCCTTTCGAGTCAGGTTCTTCTCCAGCTTCGGTTTCCCTAAAATTCATTGTTACGATCAAAATCAGCCCAAGTTTCGACAATTCCTCATCAACATTCCCTTAAGTTCCTTTCAAATCCTTCTCCAGCTTTTCCTTAAATGCCTTTCATACTCCCTTCTTTCTAAGTTACTCTCAATTTCTTATAAGCCGTTCTCATGTTGTGCTCAACTTCCTTTTAAGATTCCTTCAGGGTCTATACCCATCTTATGCCTCTCCTCTCGAGGTTCCATCACGTTTTCCTAGAATTCATTGTCACTCTCAAGTTCCTGATTAAATTTTCCTCGAGCGCTTCTTCATGTACCCTTTGATTTCCCATTAAGTTCCCCTCAAATTCCTCTAATTCTGTTCAATGTCCCCCTCATAAGCCACACTCAGGTTCCCAAGTTACCCTTAAGTAAGCTTCCCCTCTCAAGTTTATTATAAGTTTTTCTTCTCATAAAATGTTGAAATCGTTCCACTTTTTACACTCCTGGAAAAACTAAAGTTTAACTAAGAAAATAAATACCAAAATTGAAAATAACAGTGTAGCTGATTGGTGGGCATATGTTTGGCGATTGAAAAACTGAAAAATATTTAAAAACTTGACAGCAAACGTACCGAGAAACGTACTTTATCCAAATCCAGGTTGCTTATTCTCTAATGAACCGGCTTTATGGCTCAATGGTAGAGCATTGGGTTATAAATCCGGAGGTCGGGTGTTCGAACCTGGGTTGAGGTGAATTTTTCATCTGTGGCGCAGATGGAAATTACCTTAGACCAGTTCCGAGCATTCCACCGGCTACTCCGAATTAGGTTTTCCTGCAGTTTTCCTAATTCGTAAGGTAAATACTGGAGTAGTATAGACCAACTTAAGACCTTCTGCAGAGGCACCTCTAAATAGCAATATGCGGGTCACTCTGTAATTGGGCGCATGCCTGTTGAGGGCCCAAAACAAGAGAGGGATAATAAATAAATAAATAAATAAATAATTTACTAGATACCTACCTAATAATCAAGAAATTTGATAATTTGAATTATACGCTGTGTCCAAGATAACGATTCTATCATGGGGATTTCCCAAACCGTAGACGATACGACGATAATAGAATTATAAAAAAATGCGCAATTTTCTCATTACCACTTTTAGACCTCTACAAGACACCGTTGACAGACAACATTTCGTTTCGGACAAATCATCATCATGTATTGAGTAGCATTCTGTATTATGAATGCAACGGTACATGGCACACAAAAAAAACAAAAGTTGGAAACTGTTGGTATCAACAGGATGGTGCGCCCGCATACATAGCCCTAATAATAATAATATCCGTTTATTGAAAAAAACATTGATTAGAAAAGCAGGTACAGTAAAAAAAAGACATAGATGAAATGTTCACCGTTAAGTTCAAAAGATCGAAGTTCAGATTGGTAGTGCGAGAATACCGATCGGACATATTTCCATTTTCCAGGAAATTTAATAATTTGAAAAATCGAATATACAGCTAACTTGTAATGATCCGAAGTGATCTCCCGAAGCCGACACTGAAATCATGACTTACCATATACTTACAGTTGGCAACTCTGGGGAAAAACTCGAACAGAGCCACCTAACGTTCAAGTCGAAACGGCGGGCGTGTCGCGGCACTTTTAAATCTCGGTAGCAGTCGGCTCAATATGGATGACACAAATGGACTTCTATGTGTTGGAACGTGAGACATAATTGGGAAAGGTAATAAATCTTCTTCGGGACAAAAACCCCGCCATACCCCACACAAATATACACGAAATAAATCATCTACAGCAACAAAATGCAAGAGAAAATACACAACTAAAACATTTCAATTTGTACGATAAAAAGGAGATAATCGAATCAAATGCAGTTAAACAAATTCATAAAAACAAAACACAAGACCGCATAAATGCAAGTAAAAAATGTGATAAATCAATTTAGCACAAAAACACGTACGGTCAATTGAGATAAAACAACTTGTAAAATGATAAATTGCATGTACATAATAAACATCAGAATAGCGTAGCTCTCAATTACCATAAATTAAGACAAAAAGTACATGTGAGAATGCCAGTAATAAGTAAGTTCTATCATCGGTCAAGCAAAACACAATAGAAGAAAAGTTAATTAGAGGACCCCATCTCGTATAGCTTTACACCGGCCGGCAGCGAGCCACGAGATAGAAAGTAACAGATACAGCGAAGAATCGGACTGTATTAGGTAATTCCTTCACGGATTAGTATAAAAGCATACAGAGCGCCAGCACACTGATAATAAATTTCTCCATGAATACGTAAATAAATACTTAATAAACAATATACAGGCACAATCACCTGTACAGTATAAACAAACATTATTCATATAACAACGGTACTCAAAACAAAAGCATGGAGTACGCCTTGCTTTAGTAAGAAATATTTAACAAATTGTGACATGGAATTCAATGGTTAATAGTTAGAAGAAGAAAGAATAAAATGATTACCTACTACCTGTAAATACATGGGAGATCCGCCATTATTTTCCAACTCAGCTCCGCAGTTAAGAAAATCCCCTGGTCTTCGGCATTTGCACAAAATCGAAAACGTAGCACGATTGGGTTGTACCCTAGGAGTCAGTTACCACACCTAGAAAACTGCTTGCCACCTCTGCTACTTTATCCTGAAGCGAGCGTAGGAACCATACCGCAGAAAATAAAACTCAAAAAGAACGTAGTACAACTTACCTATTGGATCAGTAAAGGTTTGACGTCAGAACGATGGGAGCTAAATTCATGAAGATCAAGGAGTTCAAGGTATGAGCGCTAAATAATGCTTTATATCCTCCAAATGTTCGCCTAAAAAATTATTGTGACGTCCATGCTCAAAAAATGTCACAATCGTTAGTTCCCCAATTTTGTCGGGAAAATAACCAAACTCGATTGTACTATATCCCAAAGAACGGCTCATATACTTGTAGTTTTCGCCTACAAAAATAGGTTGCGACGTTTTGATTTAAATCCTGAAAAAGTGTTTTGGTATCACTCCAAGATTAAATCTCGGAACACAAATTGCAAATTTCCTGTCCTAATCGACATTGGTGCTTTTTGAGTCGACAAAATTGCATGCAAGCGCGGCGATGCGAGATAATTTTGTAATAGATTAGTCTCGAGGTTAGGTTAACCATGGTGGCTAGAATCGGGTCTGTGATCTTATCTCGCTCGCGTCGCGCCGCTGATCATTTCACACGTGTTTGCAAAGTCGCTCACTTGAAACCGATGGTTAGGATGATTTTTTCAGAAACCAACTAAACGATTTTAACTAACTCAAACAGGAGCAAAGTAGCAGAAATGGAACAAGAAATAGTAAAAAGCAACGAAATGGAATGATTTTTGACAACCAAGTTGATCCTGCAGTCATTTTTTGAGGATTCTTAATATAACTGCAGGTGTCTTCAACAATCAATCAATTTTGTATTTGTCTTGGTTTTTTAAAACTGAGGAGACAGAAAGAGAGAAAGGGGGAGGACAACAATAAGAAAGGGAGAAACAAGAAGGAAGGAAACGAGACAAAAGGATGGAGGTAGTTTGTTCTAATCAAGCTATTCCAATGCCCCCCCCCCCAACCTCGCCAATCCACAAAATCCACCACATTGTTTGGCATATGTCGCGGCCCAGCGCAATGGTAAAGTGGTGGAGATGAACCCCTGTTAGTACCTACCAGGAACACATCCCTAGGACAGTTGAGTAAATTCTGGAAGAGGCGCCTACGCCAGGTATATGCCAAAGTATCGTATCATAACCAGACCTCAAATCTTGTGGGTATTTTGCAAAGAGAATTTTACGGCCTTTGAAATGATGCCACTCGATGGTGAGTGCTATCTAAATAGACGTGTACTTCATTTTTTGATTTCTATCAAAATTACAAATTGTTTTGAAATGAAAGCCACGTATAATCATTTTGGGTTTTCTGTATCCGGTTATACATAAAGCGCGTATCTTCGGAGTTCCTGCATTTTAAATTTCAAGATAAATTTTGTTCTGATGATTTTCATTTTCAATTGTTGTCTTGTGTGTGAATAGGCCAACATGCACTGGATAGTTATAGGATTGGTAATGGTAACTGCAGATAAGGTGACCATAATCAAACTGTCTCTATCCCCATGTCCACAGAAATCTAAAACCACTTCCTCTTAAACAATGGTAAATGCGGTTTATTTCAGCTGAGAAACACTTTTTTTTGTAACTTTGAAATGTGGAAGACGAGGGAGTTTTCAATGGTTATATATGCTGCATTATATGTGAGTGGGCTGTATTTTAACTTCTCGCATGACATGCAAGACGCGGCAACTAAGAAATTTAATAGCAGCTTAAAATTGTCGAGTTACAATTGGACCAGTTGCATTATCGGTAAATGTGACATGTGCAAGGCATTGTGTATTTTACATGCATTATGATATTGTAATGTAATTGTGTGCATAAACGCAGTGGATTTTGTTATCGCAGCAGAAAACAGATATCAGCGATACACAATATACATGTTTTGTTAGCTGAAACGTTTTACAGCTTTATGGAGAATTTATGATTAAAAACACAAGTTGTGTAGGTAATGAATTTTAATTACATCTACTTACTCATATTTGACCAAAAATTTACAACTCTCATCTCAATATAATCTTCCCATAAAAACAGCGTCTCGAAAGTGGGCCTCGGACCGGTGGGCGACCGGTTTTTCGGTCTGGGTTTATTGGGTTCATGCATATTAGTTTAGGGCGAGTGTCCTCCGATAAGAAGCTATTCCCGTGTTTCTCCAGCTTTCGCGATGAAATTTTATGAAATGTTTGCCAGTTTCACTAATAATAGTGACTTTTGGTCCTTGTTTTGGTTGGAAGAAGAAGCGAAGGAGGTGGAAATGCGAGCGCACCGGTACCGGACCGTTACAGTGACACTATCTTTGGTAGGCGCTGGCGCTGGTCGGATTAACGGAGCTGATAAATCGCCTATTTGCGAACACCTGGCTGAATGTATGTACTTCAAGAAGAGATTGGGTACCACCATCCACCAAAGAGAGTGTTCAAAATCTCAACCCGATATTACACTGCCATTGGTACCAACGCAAGTGGCAGACAAACACCACCAGAAATATATATACAAGTATGGGACGCGGGAAAAGCGACTCATCGATGGTTTCACGGAGAGCGGGGAGCGACGACTCAAGAAACCTCTCATGGATTTAGAATTGGGTCGTTTTTGCATTATTTAGCTTTATTTTATTTAGAATAAGCCAATCATCCATGTCTTTTAATGTTGAAACCATAACTTGGACCAAACGTTCATGAATTTCCTTGGGTATCAGAGATGTGTCGTCTGCATATAAGATTGTGTTAGAGACGGTCAGTCTACAAACCAAGTCGTTTATGTACAGTAGAAATAACGTAGGCCCCAATACGGAACCTTGTGGGACTCCTCGTGTAACTCTAAGTGAGTCAGAACGTACATCATTAATGATTACCACTTTCTTACGGTTACCTATATAAGTACGACTGTACAGTGGTCACACCTGACACCAGTACTGTCGAAGCCATAGATTTGACATTTCTCGATAAGTATATCATGGGCTACACAGTCAAACGCCTTTGTTAGGTCGCAAAATTGTGTCGCTATAAGTTCATGATCTGAAGCTTTCCCAACTGCTATTACATCTTCGCAACGTAGGAGGCGCGCGTATTGGTGACAACATCCTGAAATCCCTCTGGTTATCTACACAACCACCGTAACCCCAACCCCAACCCATACCCGTTCAGGTCCATCCACGAGCAGTTACCACCACAAATTTGGCCAAGAGCCAAGGTCCAGAGGTATCGACTTTTTGCTGTTAATGGTACAAAAAACTTCCCGGACCCTGGTCTTCGCCGCAAAGTCGTATGACAGTTTATGTGCCATGCGAGCCAACAACCCATCATTGGTTCAGACCTCGGTTCAGACTTTTTGTGTTCGTTCGACTATTAGTGAACGTGAAGGGTAAAAAGTTCATTGATGGTGAGACGTTATTACGCGTTAGTGCATTTTAGCGAGCCAATTCGATTTGTTCAGTGCGTAGCGTACAAAGTTTAGGGCATTTTGCAGACTTGTTAAAGTAACACAAATCCCTGACCGCGCCGTAAGCGCTAACAGAAAAAGTGGCTCACTCACGCAGTGACACAACACATCACCTCCTCCATTTTCGAGACCACGTCGACTCTCAGGTTAGAAACGAGCTGATTTCGCACGAATGTTGGAACTGGGTATCCCTATCCGCCTATCACAATCCCATTGGGTCAACCCGCTTCCCCTTGTGCCCAAAAAGGATAGTTCCTGGAGACCATGCGGCGACTATGGGCAGCTGAACGTATAAAAAATCCCGGATCGGTATCCACTTCCGCATATGCAAGATGCAACATATTTTCGAAATTAGACCTCGTGTGCGCTTTCCATCAGATACTTGTCGAGCCGGAAGACATTAAAGAATCCGCCATCACCACGCCCTTTGGACGAATTTCCGGTGATGACCCGGAATGCAGCAGAAGCGTTTCGATGTTTTATTAACCAAGTGCTCCAGGATCTATCATTTACATTTGTTTTCCTCGACGACTTAATGATAACATCGCCTGATGAAACCACACACAAGGCTAACGCAGAAGAAGTGTTAATGAGTTTAGTGTACCATCGCTCACTTTTTTGGCAGCGGACATCTCAAGCGAAGGTGTCAAACCATAAACTTACTAATTCTCAAGAATCTCTCGATACCAAAGATCATCCAAGACCTGCACAGGACATTGGACATGTTAAATTATTACCGCAGAATCGCGCTTAGATTCAACTTTGATCTTCAAAACCAGCCAACCTGCCCAGCCGAGGACCCCAACGCTGCAACGGAACTGCATCGCACCTGTATTATTTATTTAGCGTCGCCAGCGAAAGTGTAAAATTAATATTGGTTTTTACTATTATTTAAAAAATGCTACTCAATACAGTATGTACTTTTTTTACGAGTCATATAAAAAAAAAGTTTTCGATTTCTCCGAAACGTAACGTTGTCTTGAAAATCCCTCAACGCTGTCTTGTAGAGCTCAATTAATAGTGGTAGTTAGTAAGTTTTTGTATTTTTTGTATCTGTTCAAATAACGCCAGAAAAAAATTAATTTTTTTGGCATATAATAATAATAATAATGTTTATTGAGCATGAAGTACAACAGCAAAAAACATTTAAAAAAACAATCATAATTAATAAACGAAAAGTGAACATCTAAACGAAACAAAACAATAAAATAATAATGTTGTACAGCTCAAAAGGTAATGAATTCGGCCTAAAGCCGTTTTCAATTCATCCTGTAAGATACAAAATGATAAAAAAAACAGTCGTTTTGCTAAATTAATTACAATTCTCTAAGAAAAAGCTCTTAGTAGATCTAACAATCTGAAGATAGTTCATGTGCAATACATCTAACCTTAAATTTAACAAAGATGGTGCAACATATGTGAAGCAACCCTGGAATTTTGCAGTTTTATGTCTAGGTATTGTAAAAGAATTCGTTCTTAAATTTACACAATGTACAACCGATCTTCTTATCAATAGGTGATATAAATATGACGGTATTCTAAATTGTAAAATTTTATAAAGTGATATTTGACACGATCCTTGATTTTTAACTCATTAAGTCGGTGATAATACGGCCTGACGTGCTCTCTAAGGGGAATGTTGTATATCCTGTTGCAAATGTATCTCATGCACGCATTTTGAGTTTTTTGCAACCTTGCTTGGTCACGTTTTGTGAGAAAAAATAATACACCATACAACAATAATCAAACTGGGGTAAAATGAGAGATTTGACTAGATTACGCTTGCTGATCTCATTAAGCAGAAATTTAAGGTGATAGATTGACTTAAGTTTTAAATATGCCATTCTAATTATGTGATTAACATGATCAGTAAAACTTAACTTACTATTTACTTTAATGCCTAAGTTTTTAACCGTGGTAGACCATGGTATGCTTTCGCCCATTAGACGTAATTGAAAACTACACACCAACTAGGAGTGAAGGAAGTGAGGACCCACACAAATAGCAGTGGATTTGGCAGGGTTCAATCGCAAACCATTGTTTTGGCACCACGTCTGTACACCAAGAAGATCAGAGTTTACAACATCGATGGTTTCTTCAATATTTGATGTACTACACTCTCTGTAAAGTTGTAAGTCGTCCGTATACAGATGGTATCGAAGTTGCTGAAGACTTGTAGGTAAGTCGATGGTGAATGCCGAAAAAAGTAACGGGCCCAAAACACTCCCTTGCGAAACACCTCTCTTGATTGTTATTATTATTATTTGATTTTCTCGGTCTTGCCGGTTCTAACCCTAGTCAAACGGACTATTGTCAAGTCTGGCTAGTTATTTCTGAGGAAAGTTCTCGTGATGCTGCAGGTTTTGAGTATGACTGCCTTCTGAATGTGATGATATTATTATTATGGTCGGTGTTTCTTGTGAGAACTCAGATCTAGCCTGGTTAACTAATCGCACGGATTAAAATCAAGTAACGATTAGTATCTGTGTCTGGTGCAGTGTTATGTAGGGTCCTTAAAAAAAAACACGTGCATTGGCAATCTAGGGATAGTATGTAATTCATACTTACCAACATAGCTATTGATGGGCACAATAGCCAACGCTATCAAAAAAGAGGAAAACAAAACAAAACAAAACAGAATCATTATAATAATTCCTGTAATTTTATTAAATGGATTTTATTATTATTATGGTCGGTGTTTCTTGTGAGAACTCAGGTCTAGCCTGGTTAACTAATCGCACGGATTAAAATCAAGTAACGATTAGTGTCTGTGTCTGGTGAAGTTATGTAGGGTTCTAAAGAAAAAAAAAAAAAAAAATATTCACACACTCGCATTGGAAATCTACGGATAGTATGTAATTCATACTTACCAACATAGCTATTAATGGCCACAATAGTTAACGCTATCAGGAAAGAAGAAAACAAAACAAAAATATCATTATAATAATTCCTGTAATTTTATTAAATAGAGTTTATTGTGTAAGTGTTTCTTTGGCTTTGCGTTTGGGTTGAATACGAGTGGGTTGTGATAACGTGGTGTGTTTAGGTGAAGAAGGACTTTTGTGTTTTTTAACTGTGCCAGGACGTGTAACTTTATTCGGTGGACCTGTCTTTGTGGTACATGTTGCCTTACTTGTATTTATGGTGTTTCTGTGAAGAAGGAGTTTTGTGTTTTTTAACTGTGCTAGGACGTGTAACTTTATTGGGTGGACCTGTCTTTGTAGTGCATGTTGCGTTACTTGTATTTATGGTATTTCTTTGTTCTTGAGGTTGTATTTGTGTGGTTGCTTGGGTTTTTGGTGGAGATATTGCAGTATTTTGTGAGCCTGTGGTGCTGTTAAGGTTTTTGCGCTTCGGTTGTATACGAGTGGGTTGTTTCTGAGAAGAAGGAGTATTGCGTTTTTTAAGTGTGCTAGGACGTGTAACTTTATTGGGTGGACCTGTCTTTGTA
>NW_022171605.1:0-4406 GCF_008802855.1 Photinus pyralis | reverse complement strand
ACGGAACGGAACAAGACTTGCCGTTTTCCAAACAATCAACTGATAAACTGCTCTTAATAAATGGTTATGGAAAGAATCTTCCGTGGGTGGCACGTTTCTGATATCTGTTTTGCAACATTTTATAACTATGACACACCTTAGCATGCGCGATTCTGCCTAAAAGCTTTATAGCTCTCTATTTTATATCTAAGAAGATGTATACCAAATTTGGTTCAAATCGATTCCGCCGTTCAGTCGGAAATAAGAGTATAGACACACAGACCGACAGACAAACGGATATGATCGAGATTTTGTGTAGTTTTGCCTAATTCGATAAGGTATTAAATAACCGGAGTATAGTATAGACCACTTAAGACCTTCTGCAGAGGCACCTCTAATAGCATATGCGGAGTCACTCTGTAACTTTGGCGCTGATGCCTGTCTGGCCCAAACAAGAAGAGGACTTAATAAATAAAAAATTAAAAATAGATGTAGGTCGTAGACGGATTTATGCGACAGCGTGCGTGTTTAAGCGAGTATCGGTAGTATTGCTATTCTGGCGCGCCCGCGTTACATTTTCAAAAATGTTTAACCTATTATATTTCTTAAACGGTTTGTCTGATTGAAAAAATGTTTTAGTAAAAAAACTACCTTGTTTCATTTTACATATTTGGTCTCGTATATGTATACCTCTATCTCCAATAATAACGAAAATACCTCGCTACTGAAATTTTTATTACACTTCGCTCGCATATACAGCTTTAACAGTTTACAGAGTGGTTGATAAAGGCAACATTGACTTTCTTTTTGTTCTGTGAGACGGCGAATATAATGAGCTTTCGAATGGTGCACAAATTCTTGAAAAATATTCATAAATAACTTCGGAAATGCGATGTAAAAGTAAAATTTGTAACTTTTGGGAAGTGCGAAATTTTGTACAAATTATTTTTTTCTGGCTATTTGCAATCCCTGCGACCATCGCGCCCTCTTGATTCAGAATCGGCATCTAATTCTGCACAAGATACGTATTTTTCAAAATGTATATCTTTGAGTTCACATACCATGTTCGAATTTTGACTCCCAGATTCCCGACTAGTTCCGCATCTGCTTAGCTTGGTATACTAATCAGTTCAGCATATCCGGTCATCTCTGATAGTATGATAATGAAACGTGGCATATTTGATCATACGTGGGACTGATTTATAACCCAAGCTGTCATTTAATTTGTAGGGCAAAACGAAAACAAAGAATCAGTGATTAAAGATTTGTCCGTTACCGTTAATCAGGAGCCATTTTGTAGGCATCAATTAATCACTAGGAAATATGAAAGGGTTTAGTCCGTAAAGTTTTTTGAATTTATTTGTTTCTGGACTGTCGGTTTAATTTGATTATTTTTAAGGTGACTGTATATATAGAAATTGTGCAGTATACTGTTATTAGATTCGTATATAAGTTACAGGGTAAGGAAATCGGAAATCTGTATAAGGCAAATGTAAACTGAAATCATTTTCTCTGATTTTTTTTCATCGATAATCAAAAATGTACCGGTAACGTTGTGTTTGATTTTGGGAGCAAGCAATTTGAACACAAAAGGCTAGGTGTTCTGAATTCCACTTTCATATAAAATTTAAAAATTAATTTTAAGAGAATAAGTTGCCGCGGGTCAACAAATTTGTTGCTACAAGCTAGCCGTTGCCCATTAATTGTTTTTGGCTAAGATTTTTAAGTTCCATCTTAGAAGTTTAAAAATTTTATTTTCAAAAGAGCAAGGTTCAACATCCATGTTTTTTACCATTATGTGAACAATCAGTTATATAGTAATGATAAGTGCATTTAAATGCATTAAAAAGAACAATATACTTGAAGTTTTCATAAAGTATGCGTACATATTAATAATAATATAGTATACTATCTAAAGACATGATTACACGCTAAACTAAACCTACGGCCCAAATAATGGGAGCTTTCGATGCTGAAATGATTTGGAAAATTTGATATTTACCATCATACAAAATAAATACTGTTAAAATCTTACTTTGATTAAGGGTGGTAATGAAGTCCATTTGTTAATAATAATTAAGAATGCATTGTTATTTATTTATTTATTATCCCTCTCTTGTTCTGGGCCCTCAACAGGCTTGTCACCCAATTAGAGAGTGACCCGCATAATGCTTTTTAGAGGTGCCTCGTGCAGAAGGTCTTAAGTGGTTCTATACTACTCCGGTATTTACCTTACGAATTAGGAAAACTGCAGGAAAACCTAATTCGGAGTAGCCAGTAGAATCGGAACTGGTCCAAGGTAAATCCAATCTCTGCCACAGATGAGAAATTCACCTCAACCCAGGTTCGAACCTCCGGATTTATAGCCCAACGCTCTACCATCTGAGCCATACAGCCGGTTGTTATCCATATAAACGAAATTTAATCATAAGTTAATAAACTAATCAAAATAGTACTAAAGCGTTTCTTACATTAAATTACCTTGACTTTAGACAAGAATCAGTGGTATAATTCAAGTGAATTTGATCAACAATGCAATTATTTAATATTCCTATTATATATTCAGATTTAGCATCGACGATATTTTTACATGCGTTTATTATTGACGCGGAGATTTCTTCCTTTTTACCTTCTATATCGTACAACTCTAAAAATGTCATTCCTAATGGGACTAAGGTGTCCCATTTTAATTTATCATTATCATCAAGCATCCCCATAAGTTTAAGCCAACATACTCCATACTCGTTCGTAAACGGATCGTCAATTTTTACTTTATAGTCCTTGTCAAATATTTTCGCAATTCTTTCTCTTTTAACGTTTAGCTGTTCAAAGCATACATAATCTTCCTTATTGTAAACTTCGTTCAGGTGTTTTCCCAAGACCTACAATAATAAAAAACGTACATTTTATGAGACGTGACCATCAGTAGCTGTACTTGATAAACTGCAATTGCTAGCAGGAGGTGTTGAAGAACTTGCATTATGAGTCCATAAAAAGGTCGTTAAATAGATCACTTTGATAACTAAGTGTTGATTTGTTCACCTATCAATAATCTCAACACGCGTCGAATTATTTATATACTTACGCAGTACTTGAGTTAAAGTTTATCATTATTTCGGTGTAACCCTCGCTTACTCGTTTAAAAAAAGATAAAGAAAAATATAAAGTACAAGTACGATTAAGCAATTGTTGTTTTCATTTCATTGGGTATTGATATCACTGATAATTTGGTAATTATAAATCCCTTTTGTACCATTACAGTAATTAGGCAATTAGGTAATTCAAATTGGTATGGGTAAATAAGAGTAGTATTATAAAATATAGGTAGGAGTACATGTGAAAGTTCACAGAATCATCCGAGAAAACAATATGCAGGGTGCGTCAGAAAAATGGTCGGATATTTCAACTACTCAGGAAAAGAAAGAAACAGTTTTAATAAACACATAGCTCCAAAAATTAAGTGTTTCAGAGTTGATTTTGTGTCTTAATTTAAATATTTTTGTATTCGATCGAATAAGAGCTTCCTTTCAACGAAGATATCCAAATGGAAGGAAGACACATAGAATTTTACTTTACATTATGAAACAACACTCTTCCTTTGCTTTATGGATGTTATTTGTTGAAGACAATACAAAATTTGCTCTATCCCTAAAACGCTTAATTTGTGGACCTAGGTTCATTAAGACTTTTTGACTTCTTTTCATTTTCATACATGGATGATATTATACGACCTTTTTTTAAACACCCTGTATAGTAGATATATTAAATATTAACAGCGGTAAAGACCTGTTACCGATCGTAGACAATTGTCAGATATTGATTTAATTCTTACGTTTGCACAACTTGTTGAGAAATAAAACGCATTAAACACGTATTACACAATTATTAGAAGTTTAGAGCACAATTCATTTAGATATCAACCCAGCCTTTATTCCCATAGTCACAGAATCAGGCCCATGTTCAAAAGCCCTTACAATATTTTTCATGTTAAACCATACGATTGTAAACCGGCGGCGGCGTCAGGTGACCGGCATTCTTTCCTGGCGAGAGTACCCCGTACTGTATATATGCAAACATATATGGAGTATATGTATTTTGGAAAATTGTCTAAAGTCTGGAGAATACATTGCAGACACATAAAAGCAGTTCAACAGCCCTTACAAATGAATAATGATTCATTTGCCAATAGTATTTTACATTATTAGCCAGGTAAGTGAGTTTTTACTGGCGATAGGAGAAGTTGACTGTCATCTCCTAGAGCCAGTAAAAACTATTACCTGGCATATAATGTACATATTTGTTACTCATTTGTAAACAATAGTAAACGTAAATCGAGACGTAAATAATTAGTTTTTAAATTGATCTCAAAGAAATGTCTAAAATATCATGTTATCCATGTAACAGAGACTTCGCATTAATTCTGGCCA
>NW_022171604.1:0-558 GCF_008802855.1 Photinus pyralis | reverse complement strand
TAATGGCATGTTATGAATTTTACATTGAAATCCCTATATTATGATGCGTGACGCAAGTCACCACCCTGTATAACCAAACGACCGTTTTACGCAGATGCCGAATACTAGGGGATTTTCATAACGCAGCTAGGGGGAATGAAGAAGATGGCGACGAGGTCGACAGAAAGCATCACGCGTTCGTGTTTGTTATAACGGGCGATCAAAAATGAGTTGCTGTCGAGTCGCCTTTGGAAGTTCAAGATTTTCCATGTAAACAAAAATTTCAAAGGCGACTCGACAGCAACTCATTTTTGATCGCATAGTAGTCATCATCAGAAAACAGCGCAATGTTATTGATAGTACTTCATTAATGATGTCGAAATGCGTATTAAATTTTGTGTAATTTCTACACTGAGAAAAATCAGGTTGTTATACCAAGCATTATATGACTGTTAAGAAGAAATACTTCAATCAAACGACAAAGAGTTCACGCAATAAATAATCCGATGTTTAATCAATAACTTTTATTACTTGAGGAGAGTTCCTTGATTCAATGTTAAAAACTTGTTCAATTAGAGG
>NW_022171603.1:0-86118 GCF_008802855.1 Photinus pyralis | reverse complement strand
ACTACTAATTCCGAACTGTACAAGTGAATTTTTAATGAGTAAATCTAAGTTTTGCGACTTGTCATTTTGAAAGAACAGTTGAGGAGGAGATTGATCGTGAATTACGGACAGTTTTAAAGTGATTCAGTCGGCCGACTACCTGTTGTGCGCAGAGAATTTATTTTCAATGACGGATTGTGTAATTTTTGCAATCGCGGGAAATTTCAAAGCAACCAAGCCGCATTCCTTTAAGAGGCCCTTGAGTTTCTTTCCATTGATTATTTGTTCGTTAAGTCCGTAGTCGAGGAGAATTCACTACTCTAAATTACTGTAAATATCTTTCCATATTGCTGTATCCCATCACCAGTGTGATTGGGACCAATATGTTTAACCGACAACTCCGGCTACCGTACCAATTAAAATTTGGAATAAGACCCGCTCACGAAAAAACTGGGGGAACGAGTACGTTGAAAATCTACGTCAGAAATTAAGTGCCATTTTGCATAAAGTTCCTCATGCGAAGAATACAATTGTAGTATGATAGGTATGATGGCATAGGAACTCAAAAGGGTACGATTTGGTGTTCTCCGTGCGAAATAAACGAAATAAACGTTGACTTTTTTAGTGATGTTAAATTTTTGCTGAAAAGGTACCGAGGACTAGCTCAAATTCTTAATTTTAGTTGTACCACTCTTTCAAGTTTAAAAAACCAACACGTATAATCCATTAACTTTGCCTTATCTCCCGCCAGACTAGCTCAGCCAACTTTTTCACGGAATTAGTCGGCTAGTCCGAGTTCGGCACCACCTTTGCAAATTTGGGTTTTACTAGTGTGACTTTTGTTAATCTGAACTTATGGTATGCCTAGGTAAGTGCCGAACTTGCCTTCGGCTCGCTCGGCAATGACTCGGGAATGATCTATTTTACCTGGGTTAAAAATGGTAATTGCAAAATAAATGCCGAGCGAGCCGAAGGCGAGTTCGGCACAACCTAGGCAAATTAAAGTTTTACTAGTGTGACTTTTGTTAATCAGAACTTATAATTTGCCTAGGTATGTGCCGAACTCGCCTTCGGCTCGCTCGGCAATGCCTCGGTATGATATATCTACCTGGTTAAAATACGTAATTGCAAAATAAAATGCTGAGCGAAGCCGAAGGCCGAGTTCGCAATCAACCTAGGCAAATAAATAGAGATTTTACTAGTGTGAACTTGTTAATCTGACTTATAAATCAGCCTGGGTATGCCTGCCGAACTCGCCTTCGGCTCGCTCGGCAATGCCTCGGAATGATCTATTTTACCTATGGGTTTAAAATTAGGTGATTGCAAAATAAATGCCGAGCGAGCCGAAGGCGAGTTCGGCACAACCTAGGCAAATTAGAGTTTTACTAGTGTGACTATTGTTAATCTGAATTTACAGTCTGCCTAGGTATCTACCGAACTCGCCTTCGGCTCGCTCGGCAATGCCTCGGGAATGATATATTTTACCTGGGTTAAGAATGGTAATTGCAAAATAAATGCCGAGCGAGCCGAAGGCGAGTTCGGCACAACCTATGCAAATTAGAGTTTTACTAGTGTGACTTTTGTTATTCTGAACTTATAGTCTGCCTAGGTATGTGCCTAACTCGCCTTCGGCTCGCTCGGCGATGCCTCGGGAATGACATATTCTACCTGGGTTAAAAATGGTAATTGCAAAATAAATGCTGAGCGAGCCGAAGGCGAGTTCGGCACAACCTAGGCAAATTAGAGATTTACTAGTGTGACTTGTTAATCTGAACTTATAATCAGCCTGGGTATGTGCCGAACTCGCCTTCGGCTCGCTCGGCAATGCCTCGGGAATGATCTATTTTACCTATGGGTTAAAAATGGTAATTGCAAAATAAATGCCGAGCGAGCCGAAGGCGAGTTCGGCACAACCTTCGCAAACGAGTTGGCAAATTAGGGTTTTACTAGTGTAACTTTTGTTAATCTGAACTTATAGTCTGCCTAGGTATGTGCCGAACTCGCCTTCGGCTCGCTCGGCAATGCCTCGGGAATGATCTATTTTACCTGGGTTAAAAATGGTGATTGCAAAATAAATGCCGAGCGAGCCGAAGGCGAGTTCGGCACAACCTAGGCAAATTAGAGTTTTACTAGTGTGACTATTGTTAATCTGAATTTACAGTCTGCCTAGGTATCTACCGAACTCGCCTTCGGCTCGCTCGGCAATGCCTCGGGAATGATATATTTTACCTGGGTTAAGAATGGTAATTGCAAAATAAATGCCGAGCGAGCCGAAGGCGAGTTCGGCACAACCTATGCAAATTAGAGTTTTACTAGTGTGACTTTTGTTATTCTGAACTTATAGTCTGCCTAGGTATGTTTTGTTAATCTGAACTTATAGTCAGCCTGGGTATGTGCCGAACTCATCTTCGGCTCGCTCGGCAATGCCTCGGGAATGATATATTCTACCTGTTTTAAAAATGGTTATTGCAAAATAAATGCCGAGCGAGCCGTAGGCGAATTCGCCACAACCTAGGCAAATTAGAGATTTACTAGTGTGACTTTTGTTAATCTGAACTTTTTAAAGGAATGCTGCTTGGCTTTTTTTTTAAATTTCACGCGATTAAAAAAATCACGTAATCCGTCGGAAGACGAAAATGTAATTGAAAATGAATTATCTGCGCACAATTGACAAGTGGCCGGCTGAATGACGTTACGCAGTTATTCCAGGTTCAGGGTTGAAGATTTTAATTTCGCGATAATTTTAAAACTTCCTCTGTCTGTAGTTCAACCAATTTCCCTTTTTTTGCAATTTATTCTTTGAAATTTGAGAGCCAACTTTGATTTACTGGTTTAAGGCTACCAGTTATACCGTTCGAATTTGTAGTATTTCATCCCACAAACACCCTGATAATCCACAGGATGATTAACCCAACGTCTCGGGGTACGACCGTGGACGCGAAATATGTTCCCCGGGTGCTATTGAGGTTTTTAATTTAATTTTTTTCGGTGGTCTGCAATTGGATAGTTTCTACCCACTAAGTAACTACTCCACGTAGATTTACGAGCAACTGACAAACTCTTCTTGACGCGACAGTGCTCGTGGCTACCCGCGTATTGCTCCCCGCCTATCTTCAAACGAACGCGCCCCCATCAATTAAAATATTAATATTAATATAATATTAAATATTCGGTTCTACCCAATTTTACCAGTCACATATCCAGAAAAACAGTTTGTCAGACACCTCGAACCTGCCTAAACGCAAAATTCCTTCACAATTGGCAAAAACCAACCACAGATAACGACGGATCTGATTTAAGCAGACTGTCACGTATTTCCCATTAATTTTTCATATGGCGCGTCAATCTCAAATCTGGAATTGGTGTGGTACTGTTGTAGAATTCCAAAGTTTCTCTCTTTCATTCCCGGAGACAGCGTCGTCCAACAATGAAGCACAAGGCTTATTTGACCAAAGGTCACTTTGTATTGAATTTTGATGATGGCCAAGTTCTTCACGACCACAAGGGCAATTATATGAACCAGATGCGGCAGTAGGAGTGCATCCACCACGTTTTTGCTTAGCATTAGGGTCCCTTATACAAGGTAATATTCACAAATTTCACTGCTTGCTAGTTGGTATGGAGCTGACTGATGGCGCCTTGACAATTAATACTATTTTTTCAGAGAAACCGGCGGTTTCGATCAGTAACTATAGCCTTAGATAAGGAGAAGAGATGAACCCTTACCTGCATTTTCTACTTCACAGGGCAACTCGACTGTCTCATTTTCCTTCACCATAAAGTCCCTGGGTCGCGTATTGAAAATCGGCGCCGGCACCTCGTCATCGCCCTCCTCATCTTCGCCCTCCTCGTAATCGTAATTATCATTTTGGACGCCATCTTCGGGCAGCGCAATTTCTAGGTCGTAATCGACTTCTTGCGTGTTCGGCCGGCCGTTCGCTGTAAACAAAATTTGTCATGAGCACATATGCCTTGCACATTTTTAAAGTAAACGTTTTCTTAGACAGTGTCATAAAATGTAACATATGCCGACTCGTCTTTCGGCCATACATTTTTTTTGCTTTGCGCACCCGTTTACAGTTCACCTTAACCCGAAATCATTTTTGGAAGTGATCGCGTGGTTATGGTAAACAAAACCAGTTCATGCAGCCTTCTAGAGGAAAGTACGCGAATTCAGTAAATTCCATTCAGTAAACCAGCAGATGGTCTCATTGTGAACAAAGCGCATCAATATTTATAAATCGTACACCAAACTCGCGCAAATAAACAATAGAGTAACGGGACCATTTTTGGTCACTCTCAACCGGAAATTGTCCATTTCCTCCTTTTAATTACGCAAGCGGTGACGTACACCCGTCGCGATTCTTCAAGATCGGAAATAATGTGACCGAAAATGACCTAGCCATGAATCAACAATTAAAATGCGATGATTCAGAACGTACTTAATTAATTTATTATTTACAAAAAAAATTTTCCCGTTAATAAACAACGACGTCAATCACTCACGACGTCGACAGCCTCAATTAAGAGTGTGTGTGTGCTCTCGCCCCCCGCTGGATCCGTCATGCAACAACGACGTCGGAAAATAATTGATTTTTCTTGTTAACAAGGGTTGATATAGGTCAATTTTCTTTTCTCCGCAAATACCTCGGCCATAAATTTAATTGTCAGTCAATATTAACGCTCCATTTGTTGAAATTTTATATGGTTTTATTGTTGTATGATGTAACCGTCGATCAGAGAGTTTCGATGATCTCAATCGGAGTCATTAGCCCGTAATTACGTTACCTACCTAGATTTCAATTAAGAAAGACAACTGTAGTAATATCTTGCAGATATGCGGTCGGTGGAAATGCTTGGTTTACCCTTCTAGTAGGTGTTAAATGTGATTTGGAATAAAGTAAGTTCGGGTAACTGGCACTTACTTTTACAACCCCAAGGGAACCATAGTTATCCCTCGTGTTTTTGATCACGCTTTTGTTTGGCAATTCAAGTATCAGCTGTTTTAGGGGTTCATTGTGAAAATGTGCTAGTACGGGTGTTTTCTCGGCACTGGATATAGGTCCTCCATTATTGTAGCAAGAAATGTCTTTTTCGTAACTTCGGGATGATGCCCAATTTTCAATTATTCACCAATTTCTTCGGGGAAACGGAAAAACTTCACAAGAACAAATTTTGTACTTTCATTTTGGATAAGTTTGTAGCTCCAAAACCTTCATTTATTCACTAATTTCATCGCGGAAACTGCAAAATGCGCCCTTTCTGTCTTGTTCCATTTTTGGCAACGCAGCAAAAAGCGCCACCACAATAGACAGGGGCAAGATATTAATCTCAGTCTTAAGATCAAGGTTGAAATAAAGATACTGTAACGTAAATTTAATTACATGATTTCTTTATGTTCAATTAATTATTAATTTATTTATAATTATAACCATACATAAATAGATTGATTTATTACAGTTAATTTTTATATACTCGTATCACTTACTTGTACCGGGTGACCCAATAAGACTGTTCCTCGGCCATATCTCGGGAACCGTTCGTTGTATGAGTTAGGGGTAAAAAAATTAGGGTAAATCAGTTATGAAGAATCGCTGGAAAATATTTTCAAGTTCTAAAAATGACCACCAGAGGGCGTAACTGCCATCTTAAATTTTAAAATTGCATTTTCTTTAAATTTCTCATAATAAACTAAACATTCTTTTTCCACATTTTTAAAGAGAACCAGTTTATCTATCATTTTCGTAAAAACAAAAACTCAGTTATTTTAAAAACAAAGATGGCGTGGGGCGCCCAATTGTTTTTGCAATAACCCGCTTTTAACGTCTTAACCGATTGACCGATTCTAGCAAATTTGGTATGGCTGAAAAAAGCATTCCTTGGGCAATGAGAATCAACCAAAATAGTTAATTTAGTTGAATCTTTCTCCGCCAGGGGGCTAGTTTTGACACTATGATCCAAAATCCTAAAAAAATCAAAAGAATCATATGGAATGATATAACTTTTTTTATGAAAAAGCAGCCAAATAACACCTAAAGAGGCCAGTGAAAACCGTTTTTCAAAATCTCGTTCCTAACCTCAAATATTGGGAAAATGAGATTAATTAATTAATTAATTAATAAAAATGCTTAAATTGTAACTTATTTCACGTATTTCCGCTATTTGTCGATGGCGCGAAAGATTGTTCGGTAAAGGACCCTACACTTTTATAGGTAGGCCTTGGAAAATTAAACAAATGAAACACGATACATTATAAAATAATAACAGCCGGAATTTGTAAATTATTCTGCTGAGTTTACATTCAGAAAGTGCAGATTTTTAAATTTGTAATCTTTTAAAAAATGCCGATTTCTAACCAAGAAGCTTTTAATATGCTGGCGGCGATGGTTCGTGGACGATCCGGATAATGCAAATAGAAGATGCGGGCAGCGATGGTCGCATTTTGAAAATACTCAAAATATATCGCCAGGATATAGTTAGAAATTGGCATTTTAGAAAAGATTACGAATTCAAAAAGCTGCACTTTCTGAATGTAAACACAGTAGAATAATTTACACATTACGGGTGTTATTATTTTATAATGCATCGTGTTTCATTTGTTTAATTTTCCAAGGGCTACCTAAAAGTGTAGGGTGCTTTTCTTTCGCGCCATCGACAAACACCGGAAATACGTAATTTGAACATTTTAATTAATTAATTAATTAATCTCATTTTCCCAATATTTGAGGTTAGGACCGAGATTTTGAAAAACGGTTTTCACTGGCCTCTTCGGATGTTATTTGGGTACTTTTTCACAAAGTAAAAGTCATATTATCCCATTTGATTTTTTTGTTTTTTTTAGGATTTTGAGTAATAGTGTCAAAACTAGTCCCCTGGCGGCGAAAGATTCAACTAAATTAACGATATTTGATTCTCATTGCCCAAGGAATGCTCTTTTCAACCATACCAAATTTGTTAAAATCGGTCAAACGGTTAAGGAGTTAAAGCAGGTTATTGCAAAAACAATTGAACGCCCCACACCATCTTTGTTTTTGAAATAACTGAGATTTTGTTTTTACGAAAATGATAGACAAACGGGTCCTCTTTAAAAATGTGAAAAAAATTTTTTTTAGTTTATTATGCGAAATTAAAAAAAAATGCAATTTTAAAATTTAAGATGGCAGATACGCCCTCTGTTGGTCATTTTTAGAACTTGCAAATATTTTCCAGCGATTCTTCATGACCGATTTACCCAATAATTTTTTTCCCCTAAGTCATACGACGAACGGTTGCCGAGATATGGCCGAGGAACAGTCTTATTGGGTGACCCGGTTCTCAAATTTAAAGCACACGAGCGCGAATTCCCCTATTTATCGCTTCGGCACAGTTTATAGAGAGATCAAAAATCAACATACCAATCATATTTCATGGAAAGAATGCGTCTCATTCGCTTTCAGTTCTTATCGCCGGTGACTATCGACTTGGTGGTGACATGATGGCGCCTTGATATCGCTTTAGAAAATTTGCCGCAAGACATATAAGTACTTTTCACGCATAAACAAAGCCTTTCGAGCTGAGTTTAGTTGGCCGTATTATTTTGAATGTCATACGCATCCCCTAGCATTCTGTATGTATTTTCCATAAACGCTTCCGTTTTACCTCCACCTCCTGGCTACTTTTTTCCCATATACTCTACCCAGTCAAAGTTATCAGTTTATCACTTATTACTATAATGGGTTAATTTAAGTGCTCAAATGAGTCAATCTCAATCGTCATCAATACTATATAAACTCCGCCGCTGTTATCAAAAGCACAGCTTTTGTTTTCTTCAGTTCCTAAACTTGACTTTGACTTCCCTTTTCCTTTTTTTGTACTGAAATATCATGCTTAACGTCAGGACTACAATTTAGAAAAGGCCTGCTCACTTTTACTTCTTCTCTATAGTACTTAGATGTATGCTGTGTTGCCTATTTTTCGACACTCAGCTCGCATTCGGAAATACGACTTTTGATCCGGCTCATATTCAATCCTTGAACTCGTAGAAATCGATTGGCGAACGTTCGACATCGCAGTCTCTTTTCGCTTTCGAGTTAAACGAGAAACGACTGACCTAGCCATCACATAAGGGGAATTTAGAAATTCCCCTAAAAAGTAAATGGTACTGTGGTCCCACTATTCGTCACACAAAATGACTTCAGAAGGTCACAATAAATAGATGTAATTGCTTCATTTTCATAAACGTATACGTGTTTTTTTTGTTTTGCAAATATACACTCGGCTTACCCAAATTACAAGAGATTCAAGATTTACTGGGTTCGTAAACATACGTGACAACTGGATATTGGTATAACTGTAACAATTAAAGAGAATAATTTCATGCAGAAAAAAGGTCAGAAATCCCAAGAATCTAAGCGCCCGCTAGACGGAGAAACTATGTATCTTATTTTTTCAACACTTTTATGATCGTAAAGTATGCGGTTTTCATATTGTTGAAATTAGACGCTATTTTATTAATTGTTGTTTATGATGTGTCGGTCTAAACACCAAAATAATGAGGGGGCACCCTGTATATGAGATTATTTCAATTTGTTAAGTAAATCTGGGGAGGGGGTCACTTGCAAATAAGCACGGGGTTGGTTTCATTTGAATTTGTATCTCAGTGTTGTTTTTTCCTTTTGAAAATTGTTTGAAATTGCGTGGTTTTTGTTTAAATATTATAGTGCTGATCACGAAGACGCAGATGTTTCGAAGAATTACGCGTTTCATATTAGAGAAGTGAGGACGTTTGGCGCATTCCGTTGTGATTGAAGATTTATTTGAAAATTATTGAAGGAGTTTAATTTAAGATGAAAGTGGCGTTTCGTTAAATACTGGAGACAACATGAAAACGGGGCTGCTGGGTGCTAGTGTCGCGACGGTTCAAAAGTTGTAAATTGGTTTACGCAACATTATCGGGCAGAAAGCTACCAAGAGTTTATCCTCAAATTCACTAAGCCAGATTTTGTCATCAAGTTCTGCGTTATAAAGCCAAGTGAAATTCAGAAGCTGTCAGCGTTTGTGTATAGGTTGGCGCATTCCGTTGTGATTGGCGATTTATTTGAAAATTACTAAAGAAGGAGTAGTATCGATTAGTATCGCAAATCTTGTACGACCAGATTACTTGAATTATTTAAAAAAGATTTATTTTTAATTATTGCCCACCTGTGTACGGGGTGATATGTTCAAACAAGCTCTTCTTTCTTTCAGGGATTTTGTTTTAATTTTTTCACCATCTGTTTCGTCATTGTCATTGTCAATCAATTAATTGTGTGTTTACTCGAATCCATTGTGCGACCCAATTTTCAGGTCAGATTTTTCTTTTCGTGTCCAAGAATTGTGTTAGATGTTGATAAAAATTCGGAATTTTCGGAGTGTCGGAGAAATTATTAATAGATTTTTCTTTGTGACGGGGGCGTTATCGCGAACCACTTCCACTTTTCTTTTTGAAGGCGCACAATTTTTGTAAACCGACATATTAAAACATTACTTATCTATTCATCTGAACAAAAATGTTAAATTATCTTCTTATCCAAACCCATTAACTTTCATACAAATATCATTCCTAACAAATAATACGGCTGTACGATCGAAGGTCAAATACTAAAAACCTAATCTCGGACACCAATTTGGAGGAAACCTACCTGCGAAGCCAAACCATCTCCGCGAAATGAATACCATAAACATTTAAAGAAGGAAAATGGCCTACTACGTTATAGAAAATGAGCTCATCGACACTGCAGCAAACAAAAAACTGTATTTAGGGACGCCACTTACCGAAATACTCGTGACTAGACAACTGGAATTAAACAGGGTGGTTCGGTGTTACAATGGATTATCGATAAGCGGCACGAATGTGAAGCATTCTATTCTACAAAGGAACCTGATCGGCCTAAAGTAAATGGCCAAAATGATTCTTGAAATACATGAAAAATAACTAACCACCCGCCGACATAAAAAGGAGTTTACAACAAAAAAGACACCTTAATTACACATTTTGCCACCCTAACCTAAAAAACAGGGTCTTTTGTAACCTTTACAGCTTTTAACAGACCTTTAAGGCCTTTTGAGAGCCATTAAAAGCTTTTAAAAATCTATGATTTAGCTAATATTCGAATCTGGAAGAGATTTATAATCTTTTAATAAAATAAAATTCTGTCGCGTTTGTTTATGAACCCAGTAAATTTAGAGTTACGTGTTAGTTTGGACGAGCCGGGTAGTAATTTGTACATTTCTAAAAAATTGCTACAATAAAGTAAATTTTGTGTGAAAATTTAGTATTCCCGACAATATAAGAAGGTTGGAACCACAAAACTCTGAGAAGCCTCAAAGTGCGCTTTAGATACTGAACGAGGAGGAATCGAATATGGCAGATTAAGTTGCGTATGCACTGGACTGGCACAAAGGTCAATACATAAATCTGAAAGAATCTCACGATTAGGTCGGAAATTTACGGACCCTCCCTAATCGAATTAAGCTCGAATCCGTAAACTGTACGTTTCCGCCTTTGCAGTTCATTTACTTTGCTCGCCGCCCAAGAAAATGGCTCCGCTTACGCGTAATAAATTCAAAACTCCTTCGCTCGATCATCTTTCGCCCGAAGGATCGTTTTAAATTTAAAATTTACCCCGCTCGTCTCGGTTACGGCGGCATCTCGACGATATATAAAAATCCGAAATTTCCATATCAAATCATCCCGCCGCCGCCGTCGGCGAGCCCCATATCTAGGCCATTCATTTTCGTTAAACCTCACGTGGATGCGTGGCGGTGGCGAATAAAATGGTGTTACTATGGCGACGGCTTTTATAATGTTCCGACGAGTTCCTACGAAACTATCACAACTTTGTCCTTTCAGAAAGTTTTATGAAGCCAGCCAGGGGTTGGGAAAGGCAGATACGGTTTATTTTAACTAAATTACATTTGGAAAACAGAGCGCAATTTATTAAAATTTTCTATTGAATCGTAAAAAAAAGGTGCTCGTATGAAGGAGTGTTCGATTAACATTAATGGGAGCACGCGCCCAACAGGAAATAGTCAAATGCTAAATTCTAACCCTTTCATCGCAGGAAACACATATGTCAACGGTTGCTTTAACGAAAACAAATGCCATTCATTTTTAATACTACGTTCAAAGGGATTCGGCTTATCCAATTATAATTAACGCGTTCTTTTTTTGGCATTTGCATAGGCCTCCCTATGGTAATTTATTAACCAATTACCCCAGTTTAGAATAAAAGGGCGTACATTCTGATGAATCGGTGACGTGGAGAGACGAGCTTACACCTCCAAAATGACCTTCCCTATCACAATCGATGGCCTGCACACTTTTCTTGTGGGTGGATGGTTGATTTCCCACTCAAAGTTTTCAGCGTTTATGGACACCATTTTTAAGGAGTTGGCCTCTACCGTCAGCGCCGATACTATCAAAATTACCAAGAAGCAACCCCTAAACAGCGCCGATCTAAATTGTGTTAGTTAGTAATAGTAAGTAATAAAGAAGGGTTGCTTATCGCATCTTCCATGAATCACATTTTTGCAACACCCACGGATCGACTTTTTAGCGCATTTTTTAAGAATTAAAAACAAGTATAAATTGTGCACAACTCTTGTGCAGATAAAGCGCATTTTGTTTAACCGAAATAGCTTTTGTTTTGACATCACCAATTGATATATATATATTTCTTGCAGTCGTCTCAATCGCCCTTCGTGAGTACCTCTTCCGACAAACCGTTCTGGAGGTTTAAGGGAATATACCCGATGGCGATAAGAGGTGGAGGAGGAGGGCTATGGTTCGTAGAAATTAATTCCTTTCGTTGAAACCTTTCATTAGAGTACCATGAAGGATAAAACTAGTTCGACCCCCCCCCCTCGGCCTCCTCACCGTACTTTGATTAGAGACAGAAAGAAGGGCAGTAGTTGGTAGAAAACGGTTTCTTTTGTTGAGACCTTTAATACAATGAGAGATTAATAATAAATTAATTTATTTTTACTTTCAAAAACAGCATCACAGGAAATAATTCGTGGGGGAGGGGGGGTCCCCTTTTTAGACAGCGAAATTTGATGGCCGTCTGGCACACCTTCAAGGTATAGGCTGCCTACTGCAAAAAATTCCAGGACTCTAGGCCCATTCCCCTATAAGTAGTTCGAAACGGCCGAAGTGGGTCCGGGCGGACGGACGGACGGACAAAACGCAAACAATAGAACATTTTTTTTAATTGTCAAAAAATGCGCTAAAATGTGCTTTTGTTTGCGTTTTATCCGTCCGTCCGTCCGGACCCATTTCTGCCGTTTTGAGCTACATACGATAACAATTTGGTCTCAGATTTTGCATACGCATGCCTTTGGTGGTGCCAATTTAAACTTTACAAAATGGGGGGGGGGGGGGGTGAACACATGTTCTACCCTGCATGGTATTCTAATTATAGATCTCATCGAAATAAATTGGTTTGTACAAACTACACTTTCCCGTGCGACCCTTTTTCGAGATCAGTGAGCGACGGGACCTGGGGTGGGGGTGGGGGTTCAAAATTAATTTTATCTCTCATTGAAAGGTCTCAACGAAAGGAATTAATAGTAGAAGTGGGTCCGGACGGACGGACAAAGCGCAAACAATAGCACATTTTTTTTAATTCTTAAAAAATGCGCTAAAAATGTAAGTTAAAAATAAAATCAAATAAAATCCGTTAACAGGCTCCCGTTACAAGGATCTCATGCCAATTAAATTGTAAAATTCAGAAAGCGGCTTTCTTGTATTTATCAATTCAACGCATAAAATTCAAAATTTAGTTCATTTTAAATCTGTCCGATTCAAACTTCAGTTCTTGGTACCTTGATTTTTTTATTTTTTGAATCTTGGACAATATAAACATTTAAGTTTTGTCGATTCAGTGCCACGAGCTTGAGCGCTCTGGTGCTACATATATTACCAAACTAGCGCGACTCCGGAGGCCTATATCTGTTTATCTTCCTACTTAAATGTGTGTTGTGCTGCCTTTGGGCTGAAACGTCCAAAAACTCTGTAATATTCAAAACATCCCAATAATAGAACTGAATAATTTCACATCGGAAAAAGGGAAACCCAATTGTCGGCAACACGGGGAATCTAAGCGTCCGCTGAGCATATTTCCTTCTTGCAATTTTTATAAACAAGCGTTATCGCAACCCACTTCCACTTTTCTTTTAAAGACGCGCAATTTTTGTAAATCCACTATTTTTGCCGTGCGTCTCTCTAAACGAATGTTATCAATTATCTTCTTATTAAAACCCATTAACTTTTAAACAAATATAATGCCTGACAAGTACTTTTTAAATGTAACGAAATTATACGCAAAGAAAAATCTGCAAGAATGTTACCACCATTGTAACAACAAAAAGCAACCCCTCCTATTATCATGTAAAAGGTGGTAGATACGAAAAAGTTGATCTATGCACGAATAGCGGGTGAAAAATTCGATTCAAAAGACGGTGGAAGTGTTGCGAAAATTGCGATCCATGGAAGACGTGACGAGCTACCCTTCCCTAACATGATTTGAAGAGCGTCGGTTGATGCTTAATAGGTGGTCGATTCCGAAAAGGGCGGTCCTTGCAAAAATGCCGTTTGTTTGGATTAATTCGATCGATGAAAGATCCGGCAAGCACCCCTTCCTCATTACGATGTAAAAGGCGCGCAATACAAAACAAGTATACATTGTGCACAACTCTTCTGCAGATAAAGCGCATTTTTTAACCGAAAAAGTTTTTGTTTTGACATCATCACCAATGGATATATTTCTTGCAGACGTCTAAATCGCCCCTTGTGAGTACCCTCTTCCGACAATCCGTTCTTGAGGTATAAGGGAATCGATAAGAGGTCGAGAAGGAGGGCTATGGTTGGTAGAAATTAATACCTTTCGTTGAGGCCTTTCATTGAGAGATAAAATTAATTTTTAACCCCCTCCCCTCTCAGGCCCCGTCGCTCACTGATCTCGAAAAAGAGTCGCACGGGAAAGTTATAGTTTGTACAAACCAATTTATTTCGATGAGACCTATCATTAGAATACCATGAAGGGTAGAACATGTGTTTACCCCTCCCCCCCATTTTCTAAAGTTTAACTTGGCACCACTAAAGGCATGCGTATGCAAAATCGGAGACCAAATTGTAAATCGTATGTAAAAGTTATGCACGGTTTACTTTCAAAAATAGCATCTCAGGAAATAATTCATGGGGGGGGGGGGGGGGCTTTTAGACAGCGAAATTTGATGGCCGTTTGGCACACCTTCAAGGTATAGGCTACCCACTGCTAATATTCCAGGACTCTAGGACCATTCCCCTAGAAGTAGATTTTCACTGTAAGTAATCATCTTTTTTAGCGCATAAGAATTAAAAAAAAATGTGCTATTGTTTGCGTTGTGTCCATCCGTCCGCCCGGACCCACTTCGGCCGTTTCGAATTACTTATAGGGGAATGGACCTAGAGTCCTGGAATTTTTTGCGGTAGGCAGCCTATACCTTGAAGGTGTGCCAGACGGCCATCAAATTTCGTTGTCTAAACAGGGGACCCCCCCCCCCCCTCCCACGAATTATTTCCTGAGATGCTGTTTTTGAGAGTAAAACGTGCATAACTTTTACATACGATTTACAATTTGGTCTCAGATTTTGCATACGTATGCCTTTAGTGGTGCCAAGTTAAACTTTAGAAAATGGGTGGGGGTGGGGGTAAACACATGTTCTACCCTTCATGGTGTTCTAATGAAAGGTCTCATCGAAATAAATTGGTTTGTACAAACTATAACTTTCCCGTGCGACTCGCGACGGATCCTGGGGAGGGGGGGGTTAAACATTAATTTTATCTCTCATTGTATTCTAATTAAAGTCTCAACGAAAGGAACAGTTTTCTACAAACTGCTGCCCTTCTTTTTGTACTCTTATCAAAGTACGGGGTGGAGGGGGAAGGGGTGGGGAGTGGAACCAGTTTTGTCCTTCATGGTACTCTAATGAAAGGTCTCAACGAAAGGAATTAATTTATACCAACCCATAGTCTTCCTCTTCGATCACTTGTCGTGATCGGTTATAATTCCATATATCTTAAGAGTGAATTGTCAAAGGGTGATTGGGACATTTGGAAGAAATATAACCATTGGGCATTTAAATAAAATGTGATACATAGCCACTTGGAATAAAAGAAAATTTAACAACAGTTTCAAAATTTGGTTTTGCGCATGCGCAGTACCAACTTTCTTATTTATGAAGGGATTTAAATGAAATTTGATAGCCAAGGTGTTTACAAAAAAATGCGCCTTACCTGCACAAGGGTTATGCACAATTTGTACTTGTTTCGATTTTACGTGGGCGAGTGGTAGTGAGATACTGTGTAATTAGTTCGGATTACAGGAAAGATTGCTGCTGCGTCGCGTGGGATCTGCCGACTCATCAGAAAATTCATATCGAGCCAATTTATGGTTGTTAAGCGATCTGAATGGACCAAATGGAAATGGATGTCATCCAGAAAGAAAAAGTATTGGCATTGTTTCGAGAGAGCCGTCGAACAATGCGCCTTGTACCGTGAGCGAAGTCGGGTCAAGCACCTGTAAATTACCGTAAGGATAATTTTTTGCGAAATTTGCATCGAACTGCAAGAAAATTCCCTTCGAGCCGCGAGAGAATTAGCGTGAAGCGTCGAAAATGGAGGCTAAGCTCTGACTTGCGGAGGATGGTGCGCTCCGATCGGTGGCTGCACGTACGGGGAACCCTATCGTAGCGCCGGGCTGAGGCGACCCTCCTCTCCCATAATGGCGAGACGGAGTCCCACCCCACTGCTAGCACTAGGACAAGTACAGGTGCAAGCACTGGGATCGGGTAGCACAGACTCAACCTCTTACAGTTGATGCCATAAAGTGAACGCTTTCTCTAAGTTGACGCCCACACCTTCCTAGGTAAATGTCAGTTCGAAACCCGCCGCCCCCGTTGCCCAGGAAGACCTAAGTCTCGACCTGGTATTGGGTAGCGTAACATTTACCATTCCGCAGCGTTTGTTTCGGAAAGCCAATCCTGAAGGCCTTTTTACCGACACAAGGCCTGAATCAGGTAGTTCCACCCCCGACTTTCTGGATCGTTCACCGGTAAATAACCGTAGGGTGGTTTTATTTTGTGCAGGAGTGGTATTGAGCCGCGTGAGAATGCGCGTTGAAGCGTGAGAGTTTGGGTTGAGCCGCCAGCGAAGTTGAATCGACCACCTGTAAGTTACCGCAAGGTGGTTTTCTGTCATTCGAATTCGCCTCCAATTGCGAGAGAATTAGCGTGAAGCGGTCGGTGCAGTTAAGTAATTTAGCGCAGGGGGTGTGTTTGTGTTAAAACATTCGCGTTGAGCTGCGAGCGAAGTTAACCACTTGTAATTTATCGTAGGGCGGATTTTATATCGTAATATTGGAATTCGCGTCGAGTTAAGGCGATCACCTGTAATTTATCGCGGTGTATTTTATACATTGGCGCGACAACTCTAATAATTAAAAGTGTACAAGCAAAATTGCGTGCACCTACGGTAGCGAAGTTTATGTACAGGGTGGCCAAATAAGAATGCGAGGTACTGTGTCTGGGAACCTGTCCATCGTAGAGGCTTGCGGTAAAATAATTTATTACTAAAACGGCCACGAGCAAAACCTGGAAAATATTTCTGCAATCTGGAATCTAAAAAAGTGATGTTTCTGTGAATTTCGCTATATTAACCTAACAAAAAATGTCCGGTCTTTGAAGTTGACGATAATCTGAACAATTTTTGTTTGACAAGTTTTCCTGTATCTCTAAAAATGAAGTGGTGGGGGTATTCAAAGGTTTCCGTAGAGAACACCCTGTATCTTCGAAACGGCTGAGCCGATTTAAACAAACTCGAGTTAGTTCAAAAGAGATATTCTTCAGCTACAAATATTTTACTATTTGAAGTTTTGTTAGTGTCACATATCGCCGCTTGAGGGCCTTTGTCGACATTCAAATAATATTTTTTTCTATAAGACATTCACATTTACAGATGGATCACAAAATTTTTGAGTGATGGAATGTGAACTTCAAAATCAAAGCAGCCATTCATTATACGAGACCTTGGGAATTTTGACTAATAACCTAATTTCAAAAAATGGCCCAATTTGTATTATGTGTATAAACACAAAGAATAGATTTTATTTATATTCGAGTTCAGTTGTTAAGTTTTATCAAAATTACATGCATGGTTTTTGAGTTATTTTCAAATGAATGAATTTTTAGTAGTACGTCCCAAATTATGATCTAAATAATGAAAATATTACAGTAAATATTTAGGAGATTTGGCTCTGGATGGATAAGCGTCTCCTCAAATTTTGTGCTTGGGCTTCTTAAGCATCTTGTACAATAGATTTTTGGAATAAGGTGTAATCATTAATCTACCATCATATTCTAAAGTCAGTGCACACTTCCTGTACTACAAGAAGGTAGGTATAATTGGGACGCGTATAAATTACTAACATACACAAATTCGGTCATTAAACTTCTACAATGGACATCACTTCCTCAAATGGCCATCGATGTAACACAAAGGTGAGGTATTGTTTTGTACCGGACTCGCGCAATACGCCATTAAATCACGCTTTTTTACATAGAGATCCTCGAAAGCTAATTTCACAACTATTGTTATTGGCACCGCTATTCTCCATTAGATCGAAATAATCGTACTCCCAACCCCCGTTTTTCCGTCGTCGTAAACGGCGCGTGATAGGTATTTTTCTCCCTGCGTCCGCCATTAAACGTAATTTGTTCCATTTATCGCTCTGATTGGGTCAACACCGCTTCGGTCGTAAAAAAAATGAGACGCCAAATGAACTTGACCTCCACTCATTCAATTTGTCGGAGATTTATGCAACCGAGCTGATGGACGAAGGCGAAATAATCGACGACGATTTGTTAATTGGGATGTTTTGATACATTTACCCTTGGTGGAATCGTTTCGGCGTGCTTGTTTTCTTTTCTCTAAATGACTGTTAGAGGTCGCGCATTTCTAATTTTCGATATAAATCGAAAGTACCTGAAAATGGTGCCATATTGTGACTGGGAGTACTCGGAAGAAGGTCAATTGATTATTTATAAAAAGATGACCTTTTTTTTTAATTTTTAAAGATTAAAAATTTAAATTGGGCAATCACCATGGCCTCATGGAGTAAGGACAATTTCAAATTGGTCTCTTAATTTACTTGGTGGTAGCAAAATTCGTTTCGCCATGAAAAATTTTAAGTTGGAGAAAGCGCCTTCTTTCTGTTTTTTTTTCAAAATCCTTTCCAAATTCCTTTTCAAACTCTTTACCGTTAATATTTTATTCTGGGATTTTAAAATTTTGGAAATATGAAATTTTGGAAAGTAGGTTGTGGAATTTTTATAATTTCGGGAGTTTGTGATTTTGGGATTTTTTAAATTTTGAGATAGACATTTTGGGATTTTTTAAAGAGTTCAAATTTAACATTTTGGGATTTTGAAATATTGAGAATTTAATATTTTAAATTGGATGTATGTGACTTTGAGATTGTAGTCATTTTACTCTGGGAGTTTAACATTTCGGGAATAAGACATTTTGAGAAATAGATTCTGGCATTTTTTAATTGGGATTTGGGAAATTTTTAAAAAATTGGGCATTTAAGTTTTTGGGAATTTTAAATGTTTGAAATTTTGGATTTTTGAAAATTTCAGTATTAGAATTTTTGCAAATTTAAGATTTTAGGATTTTGTTTGCCTTTGCGAGTATGAGATTTTGATATTATAGACATTTTTTACTCTGGAATTTTTTTAGTTTCTGGATAGACATTTTGGAATTTTTGGTTTTCGAAAATTTTAAATTTTTGAAGTTTGAAAATTAAAGATTTTGGGATTTTGAAATATTGACAATTTAAGATTTTGGGTTGGAAGTATGAGACTTAGAGATTATAGGCATTTCACATTTGGGTAGTTTTAAAATTTAAGGTTCTGGATCTTTTGTTGAAACTACACATTTGAGATTTTGGGAATTTGATGTACTAGTTTTAAGGATGATAGATTTTGATTTTTACGATTTCGGGAATTTCGAAAACTATGGGAAAACGAAATTTCTGAATTCAAAATTATGGGCTTTCGAAACTTTGTAAATTGTGAAATATATGAGTTATTAAAATTTTAGGAAGGACATGTGATTTTAAAATTTTAATTTATGAGATTTTGGAAATTTGTAGTTCTGGGATGATGAAATTTTCCGAATTTGAGTTGGAAGTTTCGGTTTTTGGTAATTTGCAATTTTGAGATTTTTTAAACTTCGGGAGTATGAGATTTTGAGAAAACATTCGCAACGAAGAAACAACGTTGTGAACATTTCCGTTATAAACTACTAGATTCTAGAATTCTTTAATTTCGGGATTTTTTAAATTGTGGGATTTTTTTAATTCTGGAATTTTAGATTTTGAGATTTTACAATTTTCGAAATTTTGGGTTTTTGAACTTTTAAAATATTTGAGTTTTTGCAGATTTAAGGTTTTAGGATTTTGTTAGCCTTTGAGAAGGTGCAGATGTTGAAATTATACACATTGTGTTAAGATGTGCCCATACAAAATTGAGAGTTGGGGAATTTGATGTTTTAGCATTTTTAAGAGTGTAAGATTTTGATTTTTGAGATTGTGCGAATTTTGCAAATTATGGGAATTTGAGATTTTTGAATTTAATATTGTGAGAATTATAGAAATTTGAGATAACTTTTGGAAGGAGATATTGGGATTATAAAATTTTAAACTATGGGATTTTTGAAAATTTGCAGTTCTGATAGTTAGCAAATTTGAGTTGGGAGGATTAATTTTGTGATTTTTCGGAAGTGTGAGAGTTTGAGAAGAGATTGGAATCGAACACACAATTTTGTGAACCGTTCACTTACAAACTACAACGTAATTTAAAAAAAAATCTTTTTCCAAATTTTAGAAATTTGAAATTTTAAAGTAGATCTGGAATTTTTTTAATTCGAGAGTTTGATTTTGGAATTTTTGACATTTTAGGATAGAGATCTTAAAATTTGAAATTTTCGTAATTTAAGATAATGGAATTTTTGAAAATTTGTATGTTTGGGTTTTGAACTGGCGTTCTAGAATTTTTGCAAATTTAAGATTTTAGGATTTTGTTAGCCTTTACCAGTATGAGATTTTGAGACTATAAATATTTCTATTTTGGATGTTTAATATCATAGAACTTGGATATTTTGCTGAGTTGAGACCATACTACTATTTTTAAGGATGTTAGATTTTGTTTTTTTGGAATTGGGAAAATTTTGAAATTATGGGAATTTGAGATATTTGAATTTAAAATTATGGGGATTTTAAAAGTTATGGAATTTTTGAAAATTTGTAGTTCTGGGATTTTGAATTGGAATTGAGTTGAAGGTTTCAGAGTTTAGTAATTACAGGATTTTTTGAAATTTCGGGTGTATGAGATATTGAGAAAACAAACATTTTAAAGCTTGGGAATTTTAAATATTCTTGAGCTCTTAACATTCTCGAGCTTGAAATTTTGGTAATTTGAGTCCAAAGAAATTTGAGATTTTGAAATGTTGAGAATTTGTGATAGAATTTTTGTAACTTTGGGAGTTTATTTAAGACTATAGATTTTTAAATGTTTGTGATTTTGAGATTTTTTAAATGTTGGGATTTTTTTGAGCTTTCGGAATTTAAGATTTTGGGAATTTTACGTTGGAGGTATCAGTTTGGTACTTTGTAAGCGTACTTTTAGAGAATTCGGTTTTTAAGATCATGGGATTTATGATTTTGGGATTTTGATATTTTGAGAATTTAAGATTTTGGGTTTCTGTTAAACTTTGAGAGTGTGAAATTTTGAGATTATAGACATTTTTTATTTTGATAATTAAAATTTAAAAAGTTTAAAAGTTAACATTATACCTAAATGCTACACATACTCGCAGGTTTAAGTACACACTGTGCCTTGTACGGAGGCAAAATGAAGGTCAAAGAAAATTACTTCCGAAAAAAAATATTCTAGAACATAAAAGTTTTGTTCAGTTGAGACCATACACATTTGAGGGAATTTTAATTAATTAATAGTATTTTTAAGGATTTTAGATTTTGATTTTTTGAGATTTTGGGAATTTAAGATTTTTGATTTCAAAATTTGTGTTTGAAACTTTAGGAATTATGTAAATTTGAGATATTGCAATTTGGGAAGAAAATATTGGGATTTTGCGAATATGAGTTAAAAGTTTGATAATTTGTAATTTTGAAATTTTTCAAGTTCAGGAGTATAAGAAAACAGACTTTTTAAATTTTGGAAAAACGTTGGAGTTCTCAAGATTCCGGAGCTAAACGCTAAAAAAACTAATTCGAGTCCATAGAAATTTAGATTTTGAAATGTTGAGAATTTGTGATGGAATTTTTGTAACTTGGGGAGTTTATTTAAGACTATAGATTTTTAAATGTTTGTGATTTTGAGATTTTTTAAATGTTGGGATTTTTTTGAGCTTTCGGAATTTAAGATTTTGGGAATTTTAAGTTGGAGGTATCAGTGTGGTACTTTGTAAGCGTACTTTTAGAGAATTCGGTTTTTAAGATTTTGGGATGTTGAAATTTTGAGAATTTAAGATTTTGGGTTTCTATTAAATTTTGAGAGTATGAGATTTTGAGAATGAAAATTTCAAAAGTTTAAAATCCTAGAACATAAACGTTTTGTACAGTTGAGACTATACACATTTGAGGGAGTCTGACATTGTAGTATTTTTAAGGATTTTAGATTTTGATTTTTTGAGATCTTGGGAATTTAAGATTTTTGATTTCAAAAATTTGTGGTTTTGCAACTTTAGGAATTTGAGATATTGAAATTTTGGGAAAAAGATATTGGAATTTTGCGAAAATGAGTTGGAAGTTTTAAAGTTTGGTTATTTGTAATTTTGGAATTGTTTTCGGGAGTATAAGATTTTGATAATACAGACGTTTTAAATTTTAGGACTCTTGAAGCTCTTAAGATTGTGGAATTAGAAACTTTGGTAATTTGAGTCCATAGAAATTTGACATTTTGAAAGTTCGAGATGACATTTTGTAACAAAGCACCTGTTTTCATACAGGAATTATATTAAAATTACTGAACTGTGTCATTGATGTAAGCTACCAGATTTAATGAACACATGGTACTTCAACGAACTCAAACGGGCGCTTACTTCCGAAAAATTGTAGTTCCGGACCTATGTATTTCTTTACGTTCCGGTATAGATATTTAAATTATCTTTGCAGCATCCGAAAGCTCCCTCCGATTGGAAGAGGGAAAATTAATATTGTATGATTTCAGGTCGCTCGCTTACACGTAGATAAAACCTGATAAAGTTAAACTTGTCGGTTGATGCCAAAATTCCGGGACGCGACCGAATTTGGAAATTTCAACTCCGCCAATTAAGTTAAGTATAATCAGAAGTGTTGCAGAAAATGGCGTCTGATTGACATGGGTTTGGTGTCAAATAAAGCGCGCTTAATTGGTTTGAATTTTTAGACTGGTCCCAAAGTTGTAGAATAACAGGGGATCGAGTAATTAATTAAAGAAGTTTTAATTTTTGGACTTGATCACCCGAGCTGTGAATTCCGATGTTCCCTTTCCGCATTTTGGGAATTCCATAGAAGGTAACAGCATGTTTTAGGGGGATCTTTTTCCATTTTGACATTTCGTGTCCAGTTTCGCATTTCTTCCTTATCTCTTCTTCATTATAAGTGATCTCATTCAAAAGCAGATTATTTTTCTTTGGTATTATTGACCTTAATGATGATCATCATCGAGATTTGCATGTATTACTGCGTAATCAATTTGACAAGTTCCCTTTATCCATGTACGTAATTGCTTCTCAGTATCATTCAGATGTTAAAATCGACCTTTTCAATTAAACTTGAAGTACAAGTGTATGTGTACCTTACCATAAGAAGACAGAGACCCGTTTCGAACCGGTATTATCTCTTGGGCTGCAGATGTGCATGAAAAATGGCAGTTTGTTTGAGAAGAAACAATCACCTACTATGTATTCCTCTTCGGTCTTCCCCCTCATAAATATGTCGGAGTCGTAGTCAAATTTACTTTTTTCAATGGCTCGTTATGTGTATTAAGTGGTTAACAGGAGGGTCGCCGAGTCAATATTTAAACTTTTTATAAATTTCAAGAAGAACACACAATAAAGAAGTATCTGTTTATCAATATTTGCTTTGAACCAGTTCAATTAAGTAATTGAGAAGTTGTCCGATAAATTATGGGTCTTTTGATCTTTGACATTTGCTGTGCATGTTAATTCTGTAAAAACGCGCATTAATTGTATCAATTTTGACATGTACCTACTAGCCAAGCAAGATGTGGTTGTTTTTACACTGAGACACCCACGTTCCCCATGCTCCAAAGTCAAGAACCTGGATGGGCCGAACATATGTGCACAAAATCTTCCTACCATTGCGCCAATTAAAGTCGAGAACGTTTTAATTAGAACGCTCTTTTAGAAATCCGACTGAAGTGAGCTAATCACGATGGCAGTATAAAAGAATCCCTTGTTTGCCCTTTCAACTAGGTCGGTAATAACGCTTCCATTAATTAACACTTCGCTCGCTTCTCGATGATTGAAATCTTAATGAACGCATTGAAAATTCGATTCGTTGCCTTCGTACGCAATCAAAACAATTACGGCTCATTTGCCTTTTTGATCGAGCATTGTGTCTTTAATAATTTGTGACTTGCCCCGGCGCGAAATTGTATTACCATTTGAAATTAGGCTTGAAATTGTCTTCGGCGCGACGACGTGGGGATGTAGATTTGGAACGGAAAACGTCTAGGAAAATGAAATTCTTTTCAATGATACGGTCTAATTGCGATCGAGGCATAAATCTTGATTAGTAACGGTCTTACCCCTATTTCAGTTTAAGTATATTAAGTGCAGCTGGCGCAGATCGGAATCATTGGTTTCTTGGTATGCGTGGAGGTTTTCGACCCCGCGCATTGAAATGAATTTACTTTGTCACGACTCACACAGACTCCAAGATTCTAGGGGGTGACATATCCATCAAACTAAAATTTCGTCTAAATCTTATCATCATCATTTGTATAGCTATTTTCTACTTATAGTCCAGGCTAAATAGCTCTAAAATAATTTATTTTCAAAAAAAATTGGTTACCGAGCGAAACCGGGTTTTTCAGGCAGGTGAAATGAATAGAAATTGGGAAATAGTATATTAAAGATAAGTTGCAGAAGGCGCTATATTCTAGCACGAGTTCAAGTTTCGAACCTGAGCCGCGTAGCGGCGAAGGTTCGAATGAACGAGTGCTAGAAAGGCCTTCTGCAACGTATGCTTTATACTATTTTCTCTGTTGAGCATTTTAATTGTATTAAAAAAATTAACAATTCTGACATTTTCTGTAATAAATATTTCAATAAAGAAATTAAGTTGGCAACACCAACAATTTTTCAATAAAGAAATTAAGTTGGCTACGCTACATTTGGAAAAAATTCAATTTAACAAGCGCGTCAAATACGAATTTGTGCAGTATATTTTAGTTTTTTCAATAAAAAGTGAATAATGTGCGAAGAAATTCTTCCTTCTACTCCTCCAGAGCTTCGACAGTTAGCAGAAGAGACTGTTCATAATTTGCTACCAGGCAATAATTCCACAATTATTCTAAAAGTTTATAATAATTGTACATTTAGTGACAAAGATTAGTTTTGTAATTTTGTTAGGTTATAAAACCTCATTTGTATTAAATGTGGATTTCTCTAAGTACCTACACTGAATTTTCAATACCTAATGATTTCAATTACCCGTATCGTTTAACTGTAACATAATGTTATAACAATAAGTGAAATTAGTCCACATTTTACTAAACCGTTGAGATAAGTATTAACGTCTAAATCATCCAGGCAGAACTTTGAATTGAACATTCGCGTATATGATCAGCCTGGATGATTTAGACGAGCATGCCAACCACTGAATACCAAATGTTCTTAAAAATCTGTCAGTTGTGGAAAATAGTTACCAAAAATAGTGTTGGAATGAAACTCATTCCAGCACTATTTTTGATATCGGAATACTGTCATTATAAACGCAAAACAGAGAAAAATATTAACAAGTTAAAAAGTAATCGTAAACGATTTACATAAAGCGCATTTCCACTTGCATTCATTTCCCATTTGTAAGATGCAACTTCTGTTAAAATCGTAGAAATCCGGCCACAAATATGAAAGATAGCCGTTGCACATGGGCAATCCATTTTTGACGTGCTACTTCAATTTCAGTTTATAAGAATTTCATTTCAATGCTTTTCTAAATAAGAAAGTTGGAACTGCGCATGCGCAAACCTAAATTTTGAAATTAACGTTAGATTTTCCTTTGTTCCATGCCTAAGTATCACATTTCATTTAAATTCTTCCATAAATACAAAAGTTGGCACTGTGCATGCGCAAAAACAAATTTTGAAACTGGCATTTGATTTTCTTTTATTCCAAGCGCCTATGTATCAAATTTCGTTTAAATTCTTCCATAAATAAAAAAGTTGGCACTGCGCATGCGCAAAACCAAATTTTGAAATTGGGGTTTGATTTTCCTTTATCCCAAGTGCCTATGTATCAAATTTCGTTTAAATTCTTCCATAAATAAAAAAGTTGGCACTGCGCATGCGCAAACCCAAATTTTGAAATTGGCGTTTGATTTTCCTTTATTCCAAGTGCCTATGTATCAAATTTCATTCAAATACTTTTATAAGTAAAAAAGTTTGCAATTCGGCTTATAAATGGTCGAGATGCGAAAAGGGCACTGTGAATTTTGAATCGATTCGATCCAACTTTTGGCATTGCGTATTATATGGCTAAATCTATGCCCATATTGAATTTCATGCAATTCAGTTTCATAACTAACGGAGATGTAAAAGCGATCGAACATTTCTAAACAAAGTTATCGTTCACACGGACAGATAGATGGACAGACAGACAAAGAAACAGACGGAGAGACCAACCGGCAGGCGACAGATAGCAATGCAAAATTATAAACGATCTCTAGGATCGTTAATAAACGGCAAAAGTGTAAAATTATGGAACATGTAAAAAACGGTTTTTTGTTTTTTTTACAATAACTTTTTTTGTAAGCGGTACAGAAAAAATTCCTTCCTTGGTACAAGACTCGACACCATAACGAACCAAAAAAATAGCGAAAAATTAGAACAATAGCTCTTAAGATAAAAAACTAGTAGCGTCGCAAAGTTAGCGGACGGACGGACGGACGGACAAAGTGGCCACAATAGCGCGTTTTTTTTTATTTTTGTGGAAATGCGCTAAAAAGGGTGGAATTTAGGTTTTGTTTAGAGAAAATGCAATAGTGTACCTTAAAGTTAAAAAAAAAACACTCGCTATACAACAATATTAGCATTGTAACGCCGCGCCGCCGGGCCCACCTCGACGAAGCCCGCCACGACTGGGTACGCATTCTGCATTACACCGGCTGAATCTCGCCGGCTCTTCAACAAAGTACGTACTCAGGGCCGTAGCAAGGGGTACGCCAGGGCAGGCTGAGCCTCCCCAGAAAAATTTTAAGCCTGCCCTAGCCAGATTTCCGAATTTCTCATTGTATTTTACTAGTGTGGTAAAATATATAATTATTACTCTTGACGATGTTGCGGTTATCAATTAAACGAACATATCTATGTATAACATGTTTTTTAAAACCTGCAACGCTGCACTGGTATAGAATTACGATATATCAACATCTCAAATGGCCGAGGGCGTCTCGTGAACTCGGTGGTTTATCACAAATATTTGGTGAAGCTTTGATCTTTTAGCGCATTTTCCAACGAAAGCAAACATATCTCATATTGTAAACATTAGATGTGCGCATGTGCAGTCCCAACTTCATTGTTTATGACAATATTTCTTCGAAATTTTAACCATAACATAACCATCACATGTAGTAAAAATCGAAAACTAGAAATGTCATTCGCAAAGGCAAACACTTCGCACATAGTAAAAAGTCAAATGTGCGCATGCGCAAACTGCAAAGTGCTTTTTTACTTATGAAAATCTGTGAAAAATTTTAACCATATACGCTTCTATTACGAGGACGATTGAGAAAATTTAATCTGGTTAAGAACCGGTGATTAAAAACTTTTAAATTAAAAAAAAACGCAATGCAAAGTACTACTTTATTTTGTTGTATTTTTTTCGAGCATGTTATTAAATATAAAACGCAGAGGATTGCGATTGCTTACCGTGAAAGAACAAGTGTGTAAAAGTAAGTGACATTTGATATCTACTATCGTCTGTGCTGTTTGATGAGCACTAAATTCGTTCCAGGGTACATTTAATGTAGTAATAGGTCACTTTGAGAAATTTAGGGTTTCATTTTAGATTATTATTCATTGTTTAAACAAATTTCCACGTGTGTTCACAAACCTAGTAAATTTTGAATTTTTTGTTAATTTAGGCCAGCCGAGTGGTTATTTGCAAAATAAAAATTTTAATAAGTGCTTATGAAAATAAAGCCAGTTGTTTTTTTTAAAACTAGAAATGCCATTACCTAAATTTCAGATTTCAGTCTGGAGGCATATTCTCGATATCATTGGAACAAGTTTGTATACGCTTGTAACGCCATTTTGACGTAATCTTGAACCAGTGGCATAGCAAACACACGTTTATGTATGTTTGCTTCATTTGTCATGGTTCAGGAATAGGCCGCCTGTCCTGTATGTTTGTGAGCCTGTCCTGATTATACAGTCTGGCTACGGCCCTGTACGTACCTACTATGTCATATCATTTTAAAGGTAATAATGGGAGCTACAACTTTTGTAGGCAACATTTTTTGATAAAATGTCGGCGTGAAAATTTCTGCGACAAAAAGTAAAATTACGTGCCGAAAAATATACCACTTTTTACCTTTTCATAGTCATTACCAACAAACGGTAAAAGTTACGACGAAAGTCAATTGAAACTTATTTGTAGACAATGTTATAGCAAAGAGAATATAAATAATATGATGAATAAAACAAATTGCAATCCGATATGTCGTTTAGTACTCGAGAGAGACGCGATTTAAGAAACCCTTACACTTTTCATGTTTAGAGGGGCACAGGGAGGGAAGCAAGGGGGGTAGGGGTGGGGACTTTTGGCTAAACACTTGTCTAAATGGTAGTAGTCGATGGGGAAAAAATTAGCTTTATACTATTTTTTTCCTTCAACGGGTGTTTTACGACAGGTTCACTGGACTATAACAATCAGTCACGCCGACTTTATGTCAACGTTATCTCCAAGAAAAGTCCCCGTTCCGGCACCTGTGTAAAACGGTCAAAGTCGAAGACATTTCACGATTCTGTGCGAACAAGGAATTAGTGTCGAAGAAATGCGATGAAAAATTTTCGTAAGCAAAGGTCCTGTTTTGGATGGATGGATCTCATCAAAAGTTAACGAACCCCAAAGGGCTTGAAAATCATACACTGTTTATATACGTTTGATTTCCATATTCAAATTAGACTCCACGACTGCAGAAAACATAATTTCATCATTGAAGTGTTTATTCAATTGCATTCAAATTTATACGTATCCTTGCCGCGACATGCATTGCGAAATTGTCATAACTCCAGGGTAAAGTAAAGTAATAAAGCACTTATTATAAACTTGGGCGTGAAAAAACCTAAATTATGAAAATGGAATATATCCCTTTTGGGAATAAGCGTATCGCACTTTAATTTCGGGCCGACAAAATTAGCGACAGTTGTTTTGCGAAACTTTTGTGTAACGCCATTAAATAAAGTCAATGGTTTCTCCACGAAGCAGCTCGATGACGCAGGAAATATATTAACGCACATTGGTCTAAATTGATATGGTAAAGAGAGTATTATGATCAGGTCGTAAAGGGTAGGTATAACGAATGTAGTAGCTCCATTTTACGCTTGTTGTAATCCATATTGTGTGAACTGAAATGGAAAATAATTCCCTGCTACAAGTAAATTGTTGCCTAACAAGTGCCACTGAAAATTTAAGCTCAAATGTTTATGTCGAGGTTTATGAATAATCATAATTGGGCTGGCGCACTTTGTAACAAGGTAACAAAGGTTACGTATAAGGCATTCTAGTGCAAACTTTTGTGCCCTTAATATATATGATATTAGCAAATTTAAAAATAAATTTCAACATATCTGTTACTAGTAGCAATAGTTTTATATGTTGTTTTAAACTATGTATACCACGTGTTTAGTCTATCAACACTTACCAAAAATGGATATTAGGTATATCAAACTTTTAATATAAAAGGCGTGATTGCGGTGAAATATCCTTAAAATGTTTCAAAAAACTCACTGAACTCTGGATAAACTACCCGATCAAATTGACAGCACAGAGCACACTATGAAATGAATAAATTAATTTCTTCATGGATGTATGCCAATCCATTGCCGATCGATGTAGTTGTTAAAACAATTGCCGTCGCACTGTCAAATGATGTTTAAATAGCCGTTTTCTCCAATTTTCTGCGCGATTTTCTTAATTTTTCTTGCCGTAAGAACCTTCTACACAGTATTACAAAACTTACAAAAAAAGATGTATGAAATCGGTAAAGTCGTTCTAAAGTTATTGCGTGACCAGAAGAAACAGGGGTTCATTTTTATATATAGAGATAAAAGAAACCCATTTTTGGAGGTTTGGGCAGTTTTTGGGCTGTAACTTTTTGGCCCGTTAGTCTACATAGGCGGAACAGCAATAGAGACCTTTCTTACAATGTGTACAATTTTCAAAGCGATCGGACGTTTCTACACAAATTTATCGTGCACACGGACAGATTGATGGACAGACAGACGGGCAGACAGACCGCAATACAAAATTATATACGATCTCGAGAATACCTCCTGGATGGGAGCCAGGTATCCTTGCCACTAGACCATTATGGGATACATTATATTGTGACAGAAGAGTTTATGTTTCAAAATAAGCTGAGGGGAAGGGGCACCTGTCATATCAAAAAGAGTTAAAAAAAACAACCCTAGTCCTACAAATAACCTAAAAAAGACGAATGCCTAACGTCGCCTCAGTTACTTTCTATTGCCGCTCGTATTTTACACGACCGGGAGGAGAGCATGGCTTACTCTGGAATAGTGCAGGGTTGAGAAATTGTCAAACCGACCCATTCATAACTACATGTGATGTTTAATAATGTATAGGTTTGACTATGTTACCTTTACATTGGTTATACAAATGATGTTGGTTTTTCTGGTTGGTAGACTTGTACTTACTCCTTATGTTTTTAACTCCTTGAATGAACTTACCTTTTTGCTTGCCTATATAAATATCCCTGATATGTATTATGTGGCCAGTAAATACTGTGGTGTTGATATATCCAAAATTTCATTTGGGTAGATTTATGATAATAAAATCGATACGTTACCTGAATTATATTTTCAAATCAATAAATACTGTTAAGTGTAGGTAATACATCGTCTGTTTTCTACCCCATTTCTGGAAGAAATAATCTAAAAAAATGGCACCTTATCCACTCAATTTTAATTAGGTAATTAGACGCCACATAAAAATGTACTGTTATTATTTTATGTAATATTAATTTTTAGTGAATACTAAAAAATATGTTTTTCCACAAATGTCAAAAAAACCTGTAATTTTTTTAAGAATTCCCAAATACGAAGTACTGGATTATTAAAAAAACTAATTAACAGTTAGCGCAGCTCTTAGTAACGTGCGCGAAAACAGTGAAAAATAGTTATTTTTCTACAACTGTCAAAAAACCTGTCATTTTCTGACGAAATTTTAAACACGCAGTACTAGATTTTTTAACGGTCAATTAATAAGTATAAGGTTGCTCTTGAGTCTTGACAACGTGCGCGAAAATGTGAAAACAGTGAAAAAAAGTATTTCGCACACGTGACAAAGTTGAACTTAAACAGCAAATTTAATTAACAATCGGTTCAGTTTTAGAAAAAATATTGTATATAACGCTACACGAAGTTATTTCGCGCATGTGACTAATAAATAACTATTATATAACAAGAGCGCGAATAGTATATTAAAGCATAAGTTGCAGAAGGCGCTATATTCTAGCACGAGTTCAAGTTTCGAACCTGAGCCGCGTAGCGGCGAAGGTTCGAATGAACGAGTGCTAGAAAGGCCTTCTGCAACATATGCTTTATACTATTTTCTCTGTTGAGCATTTTAATTGTATTAAAAAAATTAACAATTCTGACATTTTCTGTAATAAATATTTCAATAAAGAAATTAAGTTGGCAACACCAACAATTTTTCAATAAAGAAATTAAGTTGGCTACGCTACATTTTGAAAAAATTCAATTTAACAAGCGCGTCAAATACGAATTTGTGCAGTATATTTTAGTTTTTTCAATAAAAAGTGAATAATGTGCGAAGAAATTCTTCCATCCACTCCTCCAGAGCTTTCGACAGTTAGCAGAAGTTCATAATTTGCTACCAGGCAATAATTCCACAATTATTCTAAAAGTTTATAATAATTGTACACTGTGACAAAGATTAGTTTTGTAATTTTGTTAGGTTATAAAACCTCATTTGTATTAAATGTGGATTTCTCTAAGTACCTACACTGAATTTTCAATACCTAATGATTTCAATTACCCGTATCGTTAATAACTGTAACATAATGTTATAACAATAAGTGAAATTAGTCCACATTTTACTAAACCGTTGAGATAAGTATTAACGTCTAAATCATCCAGGCAGAACTTTGAATTGAACATTTGCGTATATCATATACGCGAATGTTCAATTCAAAGTTCTGCCTGGATGATTTAGACGAGCATGCCAACCACTGAATACCAAATGTTCTTAAAAAGCTGTCAGTTGTGGAAAATAGTTACCAAAAATAGTGTTGGAATGAAACCCATTCCAGCACTATTTTTGATATCAGAATACTGTCATTATAAACGCAAAACAGAGAAAATGAATTTCGCGCATTGAAACTGAACGCGAATCAGTCAAATGCGTAGTGTTATATAAAACATTTTTCCTACAACTGAGTTGATTATTAATTAGATTTTCTGTACAACTCTGTTAATGTGCAAAATACTAATTTTTTGGCGCACGTTGCTAATAGCAACGTTAACCATTAATTACTCGTTTCAAAATCTAGCACTTCGTGCTTTGGAATTCGTCGGAAAGTGACAGGTTTTTTGACAGTTGTACAAAATAATATACTATGAAACAAGTGTATAATCAGGTCTTTAAAGTACGCAAAACTCAGAGTGCTTTTAATAGTTGCAAGTGCTTTAAAGACCAAATATACACGCGTTTCTTATGGTATGTTTTATTATTCCTGCAATATAATTTAAAAATAATGGAAATAAAATGAAATCATATTGCCATTATACTCGAACACATTTCTAACTAAGTGGGCTGATTATTCGTGATTCCACGATTGCCATGGAAATGCTACTTGACGTTTGCTTATATAAAAATCACCATCTTTGTAAATAAATTGCCTTCGATTGAAGAAGATAATACACACTCCATTCAGCGGTTTGTTTATTTATTTATGATCCCTCCCTTGTTTTGGGCCCTCAACAGGCTTGCGCCCAATTACAGAGTGACCCGCATAATGATTTTTACAGGTACCTCTGCAGAAGGTCTTAAGTTGTTCTACACTACTCCGGTATTTACCTTACGAACTAGGAAAACTGCAGGAAAACCTAATTTGGGGTAGCCGGCAAAATGCTCGAAACTGGGCTAAGGAAATTCCCATCTCTGTCACAGATGAAAAATTCTAATCTCAGTACAGGTTTGAAGTCGGTTAAAAACGCAGCAGAAGAGTTGGGTGCAAAATCCAAATGCAAAAGCCTATTATAAAGAATATGAAAGGTTGTTAACGTGGATAATAAGAAGCATCTTCCAAACAAAGTCTTAAATAACACCTTAATGCTGGCATATATAAGGGAAATGTTAAAGGTATTTGAATCTTCTTCTTCTAAACCCTTTGGTGCACTCATTTAAAACTTTAATCAATACTATGCGATTAAACAGTGGAATACATTTGGCATCGTATCTTCTCTAAACCACCTCCGTTTTGAATGCTTCCAACAAAGGATACGAGCGACAGATATCTTTTACATTAGCAAACAGCGCTCTGAGAGGATTTTTTATTTCAGTCTCAGATGTTAATATATGTATATAATATATACAGGGTGATTCCTATAGTACCTGCCACCGTTTGGGAGCGTATAGGGGGTGCCTAGGGGAGTATTTTGATATAGGACACTTGGGGTCGGAAATCTAAAATAAGGGCGCCAGAACCAAATTTATCTTCTGGAATTTCACGCCTGTATGTAGGCAACCCAACCGACCGACGTTTCGCGCGGAGCGATGCAGAGCGAGTTAGCGCGAGGAAGCGACATGGGAGGGAAGAAGGGAAAACGACAGTCAAAAGCAATAACGTTTACAAGTGTTCAACGTGGCCACCGTTGTTCTCAATGCACTTCCTACATCTAGCCAACTATTATTATACTATTGCCATAGTGTTTATTCACTTGATACGCGTCGTTGCAGACGGGATTTCGTGGGTTTAAACAAAATTCTGATCAAGTGTCAGCCACACATCGCCGCCTGAGATCGCTCCGTGTGCACCGCCGGCCGGTTGGGTTGCCTACCTACAGGCGCGAAATTCCAGAAGGTAAATTTGGCTCTGGCACCCTTATTTTAGATTTCCGACCCCAAGTGTCCTATATCAAAATACTCCCCTACGCACCACCTACACGCTCCCAAACGGTGGCAGGTACTATAGGAATCACCCTGTATGTTATAATTATAATTATAGTAGTTTCATTTGTCATATTTGAAGCAACGTTACTTAGCAACCTTTAAAGCTCGGCGTGCCATAATCGCCTTTTTTTCGCACGCTTTGCTCTGCCGCTTAACGTTAACGTTCCGTTATACTGTAATTTTAAATCCGCAATAAACTAAAGTGTCTATCAATAACGGATTTTTGGTTTTGCAGGTACGTACCATCCTCCTCACTGGCGATTCTCATCTGAACTTCGGAATGTATGTAAGTTTTTCTTGTTACTGAAGATATATTTCCTGGTAGAAATAGCCCTATATTATTATATTTTACATTTAAATTAAAATGTATGGATTCAAAGGATTATCTGTACAAGAAATCTAAATTCACGTTGCTTCTAAAATAATTACAGAAGCTAATGTTTGAACATTTTGTGTATACAGTGCTCCATAAATTCAGTTCGTTAAATGAAATTTTATTACAATAATGGATTCTTCGAAAGATTTTGCATACTTTTTGTTAAGTATCATACATACGAAAACTTAATCATATTCGAAACTTACATTTAGTTTAATATCCTCCGAAAATTTCACAACATTGTACAGGATGTTCGCAATACTATACACAACACTATACATTTTTTCTATTAAAGTGTTCACAAGTAATAACTAAGCAGTACCTATACCTCCTTTCTTATATACAGAATACGAGACAAAATAGGTGACAATTATAGATAAAAAATAAGGCTTTCTATTGGAAAATATTGAACGTTTTATCACCTATGCTATGTGCTCCACGTTGGTCGCTAATTAAAAATGTTATGTGCCCCACGTTGGGCGCTAAATAAAAATGTAATGACAAACGGTCATTAAAACCACCCACAATCATCTGTCTAGCTCGCTCAATTAAGTACAGGTACTAATAAAACCTTTAATGGAAATAATTATAATTTCTCGTCCGGCCTCTGCCACGACGAAAATCTCGATATTGACGTATACTTTATTAATTTGAGAAATTCAGCAGCCTTAACCGCCTCCAATATTTCAAAGAATTAATTATAAAATTTTCAATTAATACCTGATGAAATTCTGGGTACGAAATAAAGAAAATTGCGTGGAGAACTCTTATCTGGGTCGTAATTTGGGCTCGATCAAACACAATACTAAACATTTACAGACAAAACAAATTTATTTGACAAACATCAATTGCTGAAATAAAAATAGGGACTCAGGGCCATATAACATATGTACCACGCAACAAGCGATCGATTAAGCAAATTAAATAATTAAAATAATAAATGTCTTTAATTGAATAGACACTGTGTAAATGGCGAGATTCAGTAATGAAATTAAACATACCTCTTCCATCTAACGGATGTGATTGCATTCATTAACAAAAATTAAAATATAATATATTTAGCAAAAAATAAACTTCAATTTCAATTGTAAAGTGTCATTTAGAAGATTGTCCCTGCAATAACTTCGACATGATATTTAATCCAAATTTTGTGTGTGGCAAGCATTTGATGTTCATAGCGAGGGAGGTGTAAGCAAATTTAACGTATGGACATCAGCTCGTTATTTATTAACATTTTTATAATACGTGCTAGACTGCTAGTAGCATGTGCAGCTCTCCTATTATCCTATCATTACTACTTATTCAATGCTATTATGCATATTTAACCACCTTATATTGATCAACTTGTGCCTTACATTACATAGTTCCTCATACCGTAAGTCAATCTCACACAACTATTTTGTACTTTTTGCACACGTTTGATATCAAAACTAGTTAAAAACAAGGATCATATGCTACGTTCGCATGGTCAAATTGCCACAGCACCAAAGGTGAGCAGAGAAACACACGCGTTGACCGATACAATTAATTTCGCATTTGATATATCGTTTTAAGTGATGTGTCATAAGACGTTTTTAGGCCATATGAGATATGTGATGTAAATCTTAAGGCAGTCAATATCAACACCAAGATTCCTAACTGTGTCCGCTAATGGTATGCATTTGGTTGGATTTAACTGTAGACAGTGCTTAATAGGAAAGTGTCCAATGTTATGCAAGTCATAGTTGATAGCCGCCATTGCTTGTTGTACTTTGTTTGGATAACACTACAAATAGGTACATCATTTGCATAACAGTAGACGAAGAAGTATATAAGTGGATTTGAGAAACATACATATATACAAAACAACATAGGGCCTAGTATGGAGCCCTGTGGGACTCCGGTAGGTACGGTTTTGAAAAAAGATATTTGATTTTTATATTTAACAGTTTGCGTCCTGAACGATAGGCCATGATTAAACATTTGAGCGGATAGCCAGACTGGCACTCTGGAAGTACACTATATTTGGAGCAGGATAAGTTTTATTTTTCCATCACTTTAGAGAGCACAAATAAGACACTAATAGGACGAATGTGTTTAAAGTCAGTAACCTCTGAAGTTTTGCGTATAAGGACAACAATTGCTTGTTTCCAGAATGAAAGAAAGACACCATTACGCATGCAGTATCTGTTAGTAATATTGCAACAAAAAAGAAAGACACAAACGAATGGTTAAAATATGAACGCCGTCATACCCAATAGCTTTACTTTTAATGCTCGTAATAGTATTTAGGTCAATAAGTAAATTCTGTGCAATTTTCCGAACACTTATTATTATTGTAAAATAGCAATAAATCAGTCTGTAGAGAAGCAATCGACCGCAGAAAGTGATTATTCAGAGCTTCCACATCAGTAAAACGATCTGGCAAGATGGCATTATTATTGGACCGGATATTAAGTTTTCTGATTTCTTGCCACATTCTCCTACTATCGGAATCCCGCAGCTTTATTTTATAATCAACCTTTTTTTCCTGACCAATAGTAGAATTGACAATTTTCGGAGTTGCGTATAAAGTTATAAGACACCTACATCTACTTCACTACGTTTGTCATTGTTTCCCGTTTTTGTCATTTCCCTAAGGCATTGCGTTATTGCGATATGACAGTAGAGCAAGTGTTGATGAGAAACATGAAGACAACGGATGGGCTCACACGTGGTCGTGGATCAAGGATAAAGGTTGCCGCACGTTTGTCCGTTCGGTTCTGCCATGTCGACGGCTGTTGGACTATCATTGACTATAGTATAGTGTGTATCAGGTAGTCACTTACACCTCCGTTTTCGCAAAAAATCGAAACCCCTATTTTTGAAAGTGGTTTAATTATTCGAAACCTTAAATCAAGTGTAACTGTAAGTATTGGAAAACTTTTTGTAAAGTTATTCCTTTCCCAGAACGTGTCCGATCGTAAATTAAAATTAGTTGTCGATTTTCCTAGCCTCGTTTTTATGCCTATAATAAATTTGTTCTTTTGTTTGACTTAGTTGTAACTATTTGAATTGGAAAGTATTTATCAGTCTTTAGTTATCGTTATGTTCTATTTTAAATTATCTCAATGGTAAAATTATTGTGCAGTTTTATTTGAGACCATAATTATATACCCATCAAATCTAGGTAAAAGCCGAGGTAAAAGCTTTGGGAATTATCCGCAGTGCCGCATTTTAGGAAAAAAGAGGATCTAAGCTGTTGAAGGGAGCTTTAGATGTAAAATGGATGGTTATTGGTTTGTTTAGGAAACGCAGTTTATATTCGATTATAAATTAATTATACATAAAAGTGAGGAAAATGTCACATTGCTGGCGAGAAAATATTGAATTGCTTTAATTTTCGAGTCAAGTAATATCATTTTACTGACGACTTTTGTATTAAATTTTACCCGAAATCTCACACAGTTCATTTATGAGCGTTTGCAGAGGTTTCATAGAAAAATTCCCCAGACTTTAGTTTCAATCACTTAGTGCTAAATGATACACCGATCTCTTCGCAAGGAAATTTGCGATGTTTCTATAGTAACACATTTGTCAAATTTATTGCAATATCAAGTGAAATATCGTGTTAAATATAGCCAAAATTTCATACGTAGAATTTTGCATTATGAAAATAAATAATCGAAAAAGTGTTACTATAGAAACATAGAATTATTATCCTTCGTCTTTTCAACAACAAAAAATTGAAAAGATCTGTAAAGAAATACGGCCGTGACAATCTTTCCACGAAACGTCTACCGTGTATGGATTGTATGAATTTTACTTGCTGTTGTGTAGCGCCACGCAATCCGAGGTTTGAAACTAAACTGATCATTTTCTGGGAAGGAATATTTCGTTTGTCAATTCTAAATCAGAGACTGCTTGCAAAAGGATTAACAATTTTAGTTCAAAATGTCTTCATTTAATGATTTAAGTCCAAATTGAGAACCCACTCCAGGCAAGGATAGTCTGGTTAGTGCCCATAAAATTGAATTAAAAATAAAAATAATTAACAGTTAGTTTAGTTTACCCATTTTATAACTTCCAATGATGCAGCTTTTTTAAATAGCTGCAATTTTCAAATTCCACGCTATGCAACAAAAATCATTATACACATAAGTAATAAACCAGTCCCACAGGAGATTGACTAAAGTACTACCTAATAGTAATTTTAGTTGACTTTCCTGTCTATCAAATCATCTTCATAAATGCAGCTACATACGGTAACAATTAATAAAAACTAAAATGGTCTGACGTCAATTGAAAGGTAGATACATAAAAAAACATTTGTCATGTAGAAGTAGACATAGGGATTTCCTATGTCTACTTTCAAATGAAAAAAAAGTCTTTTGAAAGACGCCTAATTTTATGCAACCAAAATAAAGACCTGGCTGTCATATTAATTATTAATTTGAATGTTGTTGCTTTGCTCCTTTAACTGTATCGGCATTCGGCACTATACCAATTGAAAATATCAACTTTTTCTTTAGTTGAATACACCGCACACGAACCGAAATTAGAATAGGGAAGTTAAAGCGATAATATTCAAATTAATTAATATGACAGGCAGATCTTCATCACAATAATATATTGCCGAGCTCTGAAGTGATGCATAGACGACAGTGCATTTGACTTTTGGTAGAGAAACGTTGCATATGCCACAAGGAATCTAATTTATTAGGTGCTCAGGTTTAAGTGACGTAACATAATTGAAACAATTTGCGGTATTTATATGCATTGTCAGTCATTGTATATAGGAACCGCAATAGTTATTGTTGAAAAAAATCTAAAAAAAGGTATCATCGACGCTCTTCTTAGCTTTCCATTTTTGTTAAATTCAATAATAGCCCTATATATAATTTTGAAGCCCAATTTGTCAAAAACTTCGTATATAAAAGTATATCGGCCAAAGTTCTGTCTGAAAAAAGTATTTTATTACAAATCAATATCAACCGATTGTTCCCAACTTCACATTCAAGTCACACATTTTCTCTGCGTTTACTATTTACTTGTGCGAACTCTAATTTCTCTTGGGGTTCTTCTGCCTCTTACCTTAAAATCTTTCATACTTTACCCAAGAATTATACTTCTTATTTTATGAATAATAAATGTTCGTTACGAATTGGTTTTCCACGTTTCATTCGGTTATAACTTGTATATTATGTACGAAACAAGAAAGCGTACCTACAGCTTTTATTTGTCTAATGATCCCGATAACTGTCAGAGTAATACTTGTCTTAAGCATCACAAACAAAGTAGGTATAGCAACTTGCTCATTTGTTCACCTCTCAAAAGCTAGAAGGTAACTGAATTTCTCTTTTATGCATGTGTATTACAGGGTTCACCTAAACCAACATTCCTAAAGCTTTAATTACCTACACACTTTGTGCTTTCGAACGTATTTGTGAACAAAGAGAATTCCACCACGTGTGACATAAAGTTTTTACATTTTCCCAATACCAAATTTTAGTACTCGTTTAAGCGTTCATATAAATGTTTTTTTTCACTACTAGCGTCTGATGACATGATTATTAACCTTTTTTCCACTTGTAAAGTAGGCTTTCTCGGCATTTGTTCCAAGTGGTTAATAATTTTTTATTATTAACTAGTAGTCAATAATGAGAACTGTCACGCTGTCACGTTTAGAAAACACAACCCGAAATTTCGCTCAATGAACGTTTAGACAAGTTCTCTAAAACGAATAATTGCCACCATTCGCAATTTCCAGAGAAATTACATACCTAAAATTATCACATTTTGAAAAAATTCGAACGAAATACTCTTTGAAAAATCTCAATGACAGAACAAAATACGGCCTGTTTGACTTGTACTTCCACGTACTTGATTGACATGTTAAATTAAGAAACAAACAATTCTGTCCAACCGTTAACTCTCTTATCAATATAATATGTTGATTTAGAGGATTTCAAGTGCTAGTAGTGAAAAAAATAGTATATATACCACGGTAGAGAAGTCTATTATTGCCTTCGCACCTTACACCCCTCGGCGCAAGCGCCTCGAGATGTAATCTTGGTGCTCAGGCAATAATAGTGGACTTCTCTACCTTGGTATATAATGTACTATTTCACTACTAGCGTCTGATGACATGATTATTAACCTTTTTTCCACTTGTAAAGTAGGCTTTCTCGGCATTTGTTCAAAGTGGTTAATAATTTTTTATTATCAACTAGTAGTCAATAATGAGAACTGTCACGCTGTCACTTTTAGAAAACACAACCCGAAATTTCGCTCAATGAACGTTTAGACAAGTTCTCTAAAACGAATAATTGCCACCATGCGCAATTTCCAGAGAAATTACATACCTAAAATTATCACATTTTGAAAAAATTCGAACGAAATTACTCTTTGAAAAATCTCAATGACAGAACAAAATACGGCCTGTTTGACTTGTACTTCCACGTACTTGATTGACATGTTAAATTAAGAAACAAACAATTCTGTCCAACCGTTAACTCTCTTATCAATATAATATGTTAATTTAGAGGATTTCAAGTGCTAGTAGTGAAAAAAATAGTATATATACCACGGTAGAGAAGTCTATTATTGCCTTCGCACCTTACATCCCTCGGCGCAAGCGCCTCGAGATGTAATCTTGGTGCTCAGGCAATAATAGTGGACTTCTCTACCTTGATATATAATGTACTATTAATGACGTATAAAATTTCGATACGTTTATATGTAATGAGTATAGCCCTATACATTATTCGTATACTATGTCTTCATTGAAACGGTATTTAAGGTGTGAACTGTGGATTGTCAACGAATAGATCAATTGAATTGTTGTCTTTATTCAGCTGCGGTTCCTGCTAGAAACTCATATTGACTCTCTAGGGGTGTTTGAATAGGAAGTACGTTTCTTGAGTTTACAAGGGCTTTTATGAAACATATGTGCCCGCACTTATACCATACTTCCAATTAATTTTGATAACTGAAATATCTCTTGTAATACAATACAGGGTGATCCATTAATACTTTTACTTAAGATAGATTTCACGTTAAACGAACAATGTTGAGCAACCTTGTGTGTTGGTTAAAACTCCAGAGGAGTTCAATAGTCCTGCTCGATTAAACGTTTTTTTTAATACTGAAGTAGAACAGGGTCACTATACTCCTACCACTTTGTGACGTCACAAGATGGTGGCCATGGAATTGGCCCCGGCTACGTAATTAAGACGTGACCCTAGGTTTTGGTGCAGGGTCGTGGCCTTGGATTATGAACCAAGGTCGTGGTATTGGTTTTTGATCCAAGGCCTTGGTGATGGTATATGTCATAGTGAATGCACGAGTCCTTAAAAACAGTAACCAAAACTATTGCTTGATCATTTAGTTTGTCATCGGCGTAGTTTTTCTAGAAAAAGTCATTTGACATTTTGACATCAGACATTTGGTACTAACCGTCGGCGTGGTCTGGAATTTCATTATTGAGTTTGTCTTATCGAAATGAGAAGTCCCCACCACTCTGTGACGTCACAAGGTCGTGGCCTTGGGACTTCCCCGATTACTTCTACCAGGCGTGACATTAGGCCCAGTTCACACTGAACGGACCTGTGACGGAGACGTGGCACCACGAACTTATAAATTAAGATGGACTGCTAATGTTGAATTGGCAAATGACACCTACATAGGGGCAGCCATGATGTGCACTCACTTGGCGCGAAATTCAAATCAACTAATAAACAAGCATTAACCTCATGTTTTTAAAATAAATTACTGTGACACATGTCATTTTCCAAGGCTGCAATAGTCTCTATACTTCAGCACTAGGAAAATTCCCCTAGAAAATAACTAAAACATGCAGATCATGGCCGCGCCCATGCTAGTGCCATTTCTACCTCTATGCAACTGTTTGATCAGCAGTCCATCTTAATTTATAAGTTCGTGCGTGTCACAGACTCAGGTCCTCTCCGCGCTGCCCCATGCAAACAAATGATGTATCGCACACTGACGCGACGTGGCATGGTCGGCCGCCTTCCCGCCACCGCCACGTCTCTGCCAAGTCAGTACTTACGTGAGCCACGATGCGTGACGATATTTCATGTCACAATCTCGCCTTCTCAATGTGGTTTGTTTGCGTCACGTCTCCGTCACGTCAGAGTCACGTCTCCGCCACAGGTCCGTTTAGTGTGAACTGGGCCTAAGATAGTAATTAATTTAAATCGCTGTCAGGCTACTGTCGCAGCCAATACTCGTTTAATTAATACCTAGGAAAGAAAAACCTTTCACAGCGGCCCCCTGCGGACCTCCACTTTCGTCGGGTTGTGAATCACTGGACGTGTGGAGTAGCTTCTAAAAATTTTACACCAGTAATCTATTTTTTAAAGGTAATGAAGTCGAATAAAAAATGATACGAACTTTAGGTTTTGTTTGTGATTTATTCGAGAAATTAGGACCTTGTTTAAATTCTACAAAACACCTGTAGTGTAGGTAGTTTTTACACGTCTTCCTACCACCCTTTTTACTTCTCTGTTCTTTTAGTTTAGCACGCCAATTTAAATTAACAAGCTGCTCTACACTAAATGGCGATATATAGTAACGAACATCCCTTGGCACCCATCGGCGTGTGAACGGCGCAATAGTAGTCAAACATATGGTGCCATGCCAAGATAGACATGTGCTCAGACCTTTCGTTAGAAACTTTCACAGATTTAACCAGACTGACCTGAGGATTGCCATTACTGTGTGCCGTTTGTCTCTTTCGCCCTAAAAAGATTAAGAAATTCTGTCGGCTAGAGCATCTACAGCTCCACCGTGAAGAGATTAATTAGCTTTCTTTACACTATCTGTTATTTGATAAAAATAGTCCAAAACATGAGAAGGAATTTTTGCATGCTTCATTTCGGCGTGATCTATACGAAAAAGTTGTACGTTTTAACCTCGCCTTGTTGCTAATTAATGCTCTCGTTATTTCATTAGAGTTAGGGCTTCGTTCCTTTAAAGCTAAAGCCATTTGTGATTTCTCGTTAATTAAATTGCTCTAGATTACAAATTACGCACGTTGGCAGTTTGTTAGCAACCTGTATCGGAAATCACTAATCTAATTAGAATTCAAAAGTTAAGTAACGAGAAAGGGCGCCGCACCTTTTTCCAGCACATCCACTACCAAAATAATACCTTGGAATATCGTGTTTTGTTGTTTATATGAATTAGACTAATTATTCATTCATTCATTTGGAAAGTACCATAGTACATTTCTATAAATTTTAGTTGGGTAACAGAACCATTTAAATCTTTTCTTTTCCCAATCAGCAAGCAAAGTGCGTATAATTTTGGGTGTTCAATGCAGAACTGTCACGGCGGAGCATCGAAATTTCCGTGTCTTGTAACCACAAATGTATCGAAGTGCAATTTATGATGTTGTTCTACATTGTGCTGATAATGTGCTGCATTGGGCATTGGGGGGTACGAGTATTCACAACAATTTAAAAAATAATCGTAAACGATTTACAAAAAGCGTATTTCCACTTGTATTCATTTCCCATTTGTAAGATGCAACTTCTGTTAAAATCGTAAAAATCAGACCACAAATATGAAATGTGCAATCCATTTTTGACGTGCTACTTCAATTTCAGTTTATAAGAAGAATTTCATTTCAATGTTTTTCTAAATAAGAAAGTTGGAACTGCGCATGCATCTAAATGTTGCAACTAACGTTAGATTTTCCTTTGTTCAAAGCGCCTATGTATCAAATTTCATTTAAATGCTTCCATAAAAAATTCGCGACGCAGTAACCAGTCTGAGAAATAGTCATTCCAGGGATATTTACGGTCTAAGCATTCAGTTGATTAAACTCAATATTAATTCCCTTGTCTACCCACTAACCAAGTTAGTCAATACTATCATTGGCACAGGAGTCTTTCCAGATATAATGAAGGTAGCTTTAGTACTTCCCCTGTATAAAAACGGTTCCAACGATATGAATAATGTAAGTAACTACCGACCGATATCTATTTTACCCATATTCAGTAAAGTCATAGAGAAGATCTTATACAAACAGCTTATAAGCTTTTTTGAAATAAACAATCTGTTCTATCGGCATCAATATGGTTTTAGGAAGGGAAAAAGCACTTCAGATGCAGTTATTACCTTTATCAACAATGCACTAGAATGTTTTGAGGATGGTCGTCACATGGTTGCTGCCTTTGTGGATCTCTCCAAGGCTTTTGATTGTGTGTCTCATAAAATCTTAGTGAGGAAGCTCAAGGAAGCCTACAAATTTGGCAACACCAGTGCACAGCTGGTTAAATCATATGTCACCGTACCAATGCGTACGTTACGGTCACTCCCTATCTGATAGACTGCCAATAAAACATGGTGTGCCGCAAGGGTCAATCCTTGGCCCCATATTGTTTCTTATCTATATTAATGACATGCCCTTGACCCTACCCGCTGATGTTGGGTGCATACTGTATGCTGACGACGCTACTTTGATGTGTAGCAGCCCTGATATCAACTATGCGAAACGTCAAATTCAACTTAGCATTGAACATGTTACAAAATGGTGCACTGATAATAACCTGATGCTCAATACGGATAAGACAGTGATCATGCCGCTAACCCTGAAAAGAGGAATTGAGGTCCTTGTTACCAATAAAATGTCATTATTGGGCTGTACGATAGACAGTAAATTAAATTTTAATTACCACTGTGATCATCTAACAAAAAAAATTAATACAGCTATTTTTTTTATGTTACGATTGCGGAATAGTACATCAACAAAGATTGTCAAAACTGCATACTATGCTCTCATCCAAAGCATCCTCTTATATGCAATATTAGCATGGGGACGTACTTCACATTGGCGATGCATGTTTAGATTGCAGCGCCGAGCCATCAGAATTATAGCTGGGTTGAAATACAGGGAGGATTGCAAGAAGGCTTTTATTGAACTGAACATTCTTTCCTTTCCTTGCATGTTCATTTTCGAAGCAATTTGTTATGCTAAGCAGAACTTATCAATGGCAAAAAAACAATGTAACGTACACGATCACGATACTAGGCTTAAGCATAACATTCGAACTAAGTACTGCAGGTTGTCAAAAACACAGGATGGTGTAGTCCACCAATCTCAACTTCTGTACAACAGCCTTCCTAATAATATAAGATCTATGCCCATTGGAGCTCTTAAGTCACGCCTCAAAACATTTCTTTCAAAACATGCTTTTTATTGTCAGGAAGAGTTCATGAAAAACTGTCATGCGATGTAATATGTAAAATTGTACTCTGTTAGTTAGTCTCTGAATGTACCTTTGTATTTTGTTTGTAATATTTTTTTTTCCAATGACGACCGTAAGTGTACCCACACGGAGAACGGTATAATAAATATTATTATTATTGTCGGTGTTTCTTGTGAGAACTCAGGTCTAGCCTGGTTAACTAATCGCACGGATTAATATCAAGTAACGATTAGTGTCTGTGTCTGTGTCTGGTGAAGTTATGTAGGGTTCTAAAGAAAAATAAAAAATAAAATAAATATTCACACACTCACATTGGAAATCTAGAGATAGTATGTAATTCATACTTACCAACATAGCTATTAATGGCCCCACTAGTCAACGCTATCAGGAAAGAAGTTTGTTTGTAATATTATTATTATTATTATAAATAAAAAAAATTGACACTGCGCATGCGCAAAACCAAATTTTGAAACTGGCGTTAGATTTTCATTTATTCCAAGTGCCTATGTATCAAATTTCGTTTAAATCCCTTAATAAATAAGAAAGTTGGTACTGCGCATGCGCAAAACCAAATTTTAAAACTGGCGTTAGATTTTCATTTATTCCAAGTTCCAAATTTCATTTAAATACTTTTATAAATAAAAAAGTTTGCAATTTGGTTTATAAATGAGCGAGATGCGAAAAGGGCACTGTGAATTTTGAATCGATTCGACTCAACTTTTGGCATTGCGTATTATATGGCTAAAGCTATGCCCATATTGAACTAACGGAGATGTCAAAGCGATCGGACATTTCTAAACAAAGTTATCGTTCACACGGACAGATAGAGAGACAGACAGACAAGGTAACAGACGGACAGACCAACAGACAGACGACAGACAGCAATACAAAATTATAAACGATCTCTAGGATCGTTAACAAACGGCAAAAGTGTAAAATTATGGAATATGTAAAAAACGGTTTTTTGGTCTTTTTACAATAACTTTTTTAGCAAGAAACGCAGAAAAATTCCTTCCTTGGTGCAAGCCTCGATACCATAACGAACCAAACAGCGAAAAAAGTAGAATAAGAGCTCTTAAGATAAAGAACTAGTAGCGTCTCAACGAACGCGCGGACGGACGGACGGACAAAGTGGCCACAATAGCGCATTTTTTTTTATTTTTGTGGAAATGCGCTAAAAAACAAGTTTTTCAAAATGGGGTTACAACTTCGCACTGTAACCACAACATGCGACAAACTGATCAAATGATGTTGTGCTGCATTGTGCTACGAGTGTGCTGAAGTGTGCAGAATGGCACAAATCAATTAGCTGCCCCATTGCTATTTAATTCGAATTTTTAGAAACGGGGACGGGGTTCAACCTTGGCGATTTTCTTGGAAATAATTTTTTTGTTATAGTTTTATTACAACTGTCGATTTATAGGCCGCAACACTTTATACATTTTGAAATAGACTTTTTTGACACCTTTGCGATGAATCGAATATATCAACAAAAATTTAGTGTAGTTTGCAAAATTTGTGACATGTCACATAGAACAAACTGAAGGGTTGTCACATAGTGAAAATTGTGTACCAACGGTTACCCAGTTCAAAGAATACCCAAGATTTCCTAACGACTACCCGAGAATACCCAAAAACTTCCAAAGAATTCCCAGATTTCCCAAGAATTGGTAGACATACTACCTAAAATTGTTGTAGAGCATACAAAGGGCACCGTGGAAATAATAATTGATGACTTTCGACCGAGATGGTGATGGTTTGCCCTGATGTGGCACTACGCTCCATAACCGCCCATCATAGTCCCGGGTTTTCAATTTTAGATAGTAGGTAAGTTAACTCTACGGACGAGAAGGCGGCAATAGAACTTGATTCCCCCATTTTGTAATCTGATGCTCTAATCACCAGGCCACTCCGTCAGTACAATTAAAAAAAATTGTTGTGGCTAGCACAGTTTAGCCACAATGGAAAAACGTCACTTTTTTGTTACTTCCACATACTTGCGCATGCGCGATTCTTCTCAAAAGCTTTTCAGCTCTTCTTTTTATATTAAAGAATATGTGTACAAAATTTGGTTGGAATAGAAAAGAGAGAGAAAAATCTTTATTTCCATGCAACACAAAAATAGCAAAAAGTATACAAACAGAGACAGAAAATTTTAACGTGTCACAGGGCAGGTTCAGCCGTTTCGCCGGAAATGAGAGTACAGATAGACAGACCGACCGTTCGACGTCATCGAGACTTGATCAGACCAAGTCTCGTCTCGACGTCATCACTAGCTTGCAAATCATATTTCTAGAGAATGCCCAAGATTTCCTGGAGACTACCTAAGAATTCCTTGAGACTACCTAAGAATTCCCAAAGAATTCCTCAGAATACCCAATGAATTCCTTTGAATACCCAATGAATTCCTCCGAATCCTGATTCACGTACAAAAGATTTCCCAATGTAACGACCCCTCGGAACAACCATTATAAATGTTCGCTTGCCACTTATTCATTAACCATGGTAAGTAATAAATACCCTATTTCTCAATTTTTACGTTTGGTTAGTGCTACGTTAACGACGGTTTTTGCCATAAAAACAAGCCGTTTGGAAGTTATTTCGCACTAGGTGCGTTGATTAGTGTCGCGTTTGTGCTGGTGTATGCTGTACAAGGTTTGGTACCAAACACAGTTTCTAATGTTTACTACGTTCGCACACTTTATCGGCTCATATCTATGTTACTCGTTATTTTGGCTGGTTTGTATTGCAATGACATTGCAGCAAAACAAACTGTCTGTCGAACCACACTTGCAACACCCTGAATATTGGTGTGTTGGGTGTTGCTTTTTTAATTGAATTTTATTTGGGCGGGATAAAGTACCTACCGTAATGTTCCGGAGTACTATAGCTTGGCACTAGCGGATATCTCCCTCTCTCAGGACCAGTGGGCTAATAATTAAGAACGACTTCGACTAACATATATTACGACTTACGTACAATAAAACTAACGGTACAATTAACATTAATTGTGGATACCCTTAATAACAAACAGACGCAAGGACTGTAGAGTCTACCGCCGCAATGTCAGAACCAAATCACTCACGACCGTTGACAACTAAATTTACTAAATGGTAGGCCTACCTTGCTGATGCCGGCGCCGTGGACCACTGTCTCCTTGGTGTTCAGCTGTTGGTGGTGGTTCTATCCTCAGATATCTTCACCCGCATTGTAGCGAAACTCGTTTCACACGTGCAATTTAATTGGCGGTATGGCAAAACCACGAAACGTCGCCAAAATCACCAACTGTCCACAAGGAACCAGAAACCGCTGTATCCTGCCGCGGTTTTCGACGTGCGCTGCCGAAGAAGGCTATTAGCGAACTCCCTTAGTTTCCTCCTCGTCCATTTAAGGAAAATCACCGCATCTTTGATCTCGCCGCCACACAAGGTATCACCGTTGACCGTAATACTTCATATTGTCACGGAAACCCAATCGGTTTCTCATGTGGCAGAAAGTCCATGAGCCCTTTCGTGCGGAGGCGTAACATAATAAGAATGCAATTGTAACCGGCTGGTTACTTTTTAACTCTCCTTAGCGTCTCTTCCGTAAACAAACTTATTTGGGGGTGGTTCTTCTTATATAAAATAATTGTTGGGAGCCGGCTAGCTTCAGTCGATAATCCTCTTCTGACATCAAGGAGAGGGGAAAGGATAAATGAATAAAAATCAAGTGTTTTTATTAAAACCTATTAAGTTCTTTTTCTCTTAGAAAATCGCCTTTTAACTGTAAATAACACATATTAAGAGAAATGGGGGTGAAACGGTACATTCCTGTAAAAGTAAAGTTAACTCATTCATTCACAAAAAGTCATTGCATAGAAAGGAAAATCTGTATTTACTACGTGAATTCAAATCAATGTATTTACTCTAAAACCGCTTAGTACAGAAAGAAACTTAATTCGTATTTCATAAATTAGTATACAATTTAATCGAAAATAAAAACAAAACTGCTGTAAATGCGTAGTAACTCCACCAGGCTTGAGTCGTTAAAATAAATACAAACAGTACTGATAAGCACTGATTTGAATGCAACACTAGTAGGTAATTAAATCGCCTTTACAAAGACACCACTTTAGAATAATGTTCTATAGGTAAATAAACGACAATGCAATAAAGCTACCACGGGGCTAATAACGACGCACGATAAACTACAACGCGATATTGTTTGTATAGTATTTATAAATACTTTCAGTTCATTATCGGTGCACCAGGACTTGGAGGATAACTTTGTCTCACGATCGATGTGGAAGTCGAATGAATTCGGACCGCCCATTGCAGGCTGCTATTCGATTTTCAGCTAGGCCAACCACAGGCAGGCTGGGTTTTCTTAGTCTTCGTTTGGAACTCTCTAGGTGGACTATGCACGGACCGCGTATAGAAAAATCGACAATGAATACTCGTCTTCGGTAATTTTGCAATTTTCCAATTTTCTCCGGTGCGCCTTGAAGAAACGTCTTCGCCTTCTTCTACGCTGGCTTGATGGAGATGATTTCACTCCGCACTCGTTCTTTGCTTTTGCTTTTCTTACAAAATGTCGCCTTAACGCTCTATTATGAAATTATAATTTGGGGGCGCGACTGGCATAGATGTTGCTCCGTAAAAAGGCGGCGAGCAACTCTCAGTCTCGTCTGGCGCTTGAAATCCCCGTATTTATAGGACTTTGATCTTAGCGTTAATACTCGCTATTTCTATGCAGTTTTTACCCTAATTTACATTATTTACAAACGGTGAACGCAATTCTATTTACACCGCGATTATTACTTGTATTTAATTTTCTTTTTGCTTCATAGCGGCTATATTTAAAATGTACATTCGGATATAATGACTTGAAATAATTAAATTCCTTTAAATGCATTCTCATTCAGTCACATCATTCGTACTTGGGAGGCATGATTACATTTAAACTTAGCATTTTAATTACGTAAAGATAAAACTTTAAATAACCTGTACAGAAATACTGTTACACAATGCAGTATACTTACAGGGTGTCCACAACATTAACCTACCTATTTTACCTATATTTAACTTATAAAATACTATATACAATTCGCCACACGAGTCCTACTATAATAGTAACCGATGCGTTACACACTTTTTTAGTTTCTTCTTCAAACTTTCCATCACAAAGGCTATATTTTCATGGATTTTTATGAAATTATGATTACCTACTCTTTTGTTTTAATTATGGTGTTTTCCTAAATATACAGAAATTTTCATTGATACCTACAAGACATTTTTTCATTTCAAAATTTAAGCTGTACCATTGCTACCTTAATCATTAAAAATTGTTCTTTTCGGAAAGGTATTGATAAAAAATATGTTCATGTTTATGAAATATTGCTAATAATTTTGTTGTCCGATCATAATTAATTCTCAGCATAGGTAGATCCAGATTTCTATTTTTATTATATTATTATTTTTCTATTATTGTTCTATGTATCTCATATGACAGATATAATTGGCATATAATAGGCAAGTGAAAAATGAAATCATATAATAGGTATATACCGGGATTCGCGTTGATGCGATAAAACGCGTGGCATTTATTGACACTGGGCGACGATCTCTCGGGTAATAGTCTCTCTTGTCTAATTTCTTCGTCAACCAGAAAGCCTTTCTATAGGTGATCTGCTGCTGAATAATCCAAACCTATCGGCAGGTTAACGATGCGCGGCGGTTGTTCGAACAGGAATGTTGTTTTTCCATTGCCAGTATACCTAGTACAGTATAGCTTCGCAGTTAGTAAGACACTATGTACGTAATACGAACAACACGACCCGTTACGCCTACAAGTTCATTCCCTAAAATCAGAATAACTCTTACATTCAGACAACGTAGGTGTGTATGTGCATTTCAATCACGCAACATAAAAATACGTAAACCCACTGACGATTTTTAAAAGCGCCTTTAATCGATAGCAATGCAATTTGACTACCGAACACAAAAAATTTAAACAAGTGGTATGGGAATGGTAGAAATTCCGCATTGTTTCCGAAATAACCTAATTTCATACGAAACGAATAAAAGAAAGCATGGCGTAAAAGAAGTACAAAGCTAATAAAACAAAAGGTATTCCAATTAAAAATACCTTCATGTTAAGGAGCACAATAGGACCCTTAAGCAAAAAAAAAACATTTCATTAAAATTAAAACATGCTCGCGCAGTTTGACATAACGAACGCTTACGGAATAGAAAAGCTGCTGCTGGATGCTCTAATTTTCTACCTTAACAATTGTAGATATCGAGCGTGCTTCCACTCTTCATTCGCATTGTCACATTCATTAAAATATATGTCATTAGCATATACGTAGGTATCTAAAGGGCGCGCCTGTTCAAGTTTCAGCACTTCGCAAAGGAAAGTGTATATACTTATAATCGCGAGCTGTTCCTCATTCGACGCCACTTTGATGGTTGAGGATTGATATCCACCAGGATTCATGTAGTAAAAGGGAAGGAAAGCTGTATCGATTTGACTCTCGCGTTCCCGTGACGTCAGACACACTTTTCGTCTTCCATTCCCATTGGCGCAGTGAACCATTCATTTTTGTTTTAATTTATCTCATTAATTGTATTGGTTAATATAATTCATCTTTAGTCACAGAACCTACTTTTGCAACGAAATGTCACATTTGCGGAGTTGCACAGAACCTAAACGTGCGGAATTCCTTTATTTATACAGTTCTTTCATGGTTTTGGTGTAGCAGTCGTTGAATGAATAATATATTTTATCCCTATGGGGATCCGCTAGTAAAATTACAATAACGAGTGTAATATTAGTGTTTCCTTTTCCAATAAGGGTATTGCGATGAATGGGACTTACCTAATTATTTTCAATATCATGTTATTCAAAATTAATTTTTCGAATGATATGTAATGCCATTGTATTAATGGTATTACCTACCACTCAAGCAATAAGTTAACAAGAATAGATAATATAATCTTATTAATTTGGAGACTATAAGCTATATAACTAAAATGACAAGGCATTATAAGAGTTTGAATTACGAATGTATTCAACATTTTATTTGTTCTCGTAACAGCAGCATTTCAAGTTTTACTCATATTGTAATTATCGATCAATAAGTTTGCCAACTTATGAATGCTACGTTCATTGCGTTCAAGTCGATGATACTGTACGGAGTGATGCCTTGATCAACGCTATAGGAGTTTCAAAGCAAAATTGTTACTGCTATCGCAACGAGGTTTTGGATACACCCCCGTAACTTAGGAGCGAAACGAGACTAACAAATACCACAGTAGCTAACCATAAAAGTAGGCAAAGCGTAATTCTTTTATTCTTTGGGCTAGTCACGGTAATTTTACCGAATTAACCTGGCTGGTAGATCTTGCTATAGCTAGAAGTACTTCCATAATCGTTTTAAAAGTACCAATTCAGTTAAATCGGTTGCGTTATCGTAAGTATTCACAGAGTATCGGTATAAAGATGCGCTCATGTCCACCACCCCATTGCGCCAATCTATGACAGTCGAGATTTCGGTGTACTTTTTTCGAGATTTTCCGATTTCATATAAAACCTATGTATACAGGGTGGCAATTTGAAAACTTACCACCCTCTTAGTCTTAGTAAATAAACGATATAGGTATTAAAAAAAATCAAAATCCCTTTCGGTAATTCGGAGGGGGAATCACAATGACGCACCCCCTCCAACCTCTTGCGCCCAGCCACCCCAACTTTTAAATAACTTTAAATTGCTAACAAAACGAACAGTAGAAATTTTAATTCGTTTTCAATAATAACCGGTTATTTTTTGGTTTGAGTAGGTTAAGTTTAAAAAGAAGGAACCGCCAAGTTATTGCGGTGTGTACATTTTCAATTAGCAGAATAATTCCCGGTTTCACATACGATGATTAATATTAGGTTAATCACTGATTAAAAATATTAGAATGGAAAACATCTGAGCGTATTATCAAAGGTGACTAACATTTTAATATTTTTAATCAATGGTTTGTGAAACCGGGTATAAGTTTTCTATTTTATGTGTGTTTTAATAGGAATTAACTGGGGGAAGTTGTTGAACTAGTTAGATTGTTTTGTTTATCGCATCAAATTTTCAATTTTTTTGAATGGAATCAGCTTTTCTAGGTCAAAGAGCATATAGAAGGTTTTTATCCCTGCGACAGTAACAAGGTAGATTTTGTAACGGGAATTTTAATTATGTGATTTATTTATTTACAATAAATTTATAACAGTCTCCAAATGGATTAATTCATAACAGTTAAGTAGTATTTATCACTCACATACACACAATTTATAACAGCGCGAACTATTTATTACTTCGGTGTTGAAATTGGAACTCACTGAATCGCAATGGGATTTACTTACCTATATATTTTTCTGGATTCTGGATTCCGATAGAAGGGTCCACGCGTACTTAGGTCTCAAAATTCGGACCCTTTGTACTACCTCCCTGACTAGGGTCGTCCGACCCCTCAACGTTACTTATATATACCGCCTGTCTTTTACGAATGCTTCCAAACACTCTTGAATGTTCTAGAACAAAACACGACATATTTCCCGGAATTTTTCTGCTGAATCATGCTGTAACAATAACCCTCAATAAGATTTTCACAGACGTATAGCACGATGCTCTCTGCATTTCTTTTCTCCCACTTTCTTTGCCACTTGAATCATTTCAGTCCTCAGGAAGGCATCCGACCATTCGCCGCTCTCGTACACTGAGTTGCATAGTGAAATTAGGTTTTCCTGCAGTTTTCCTAATTCGTAAGATAAATACCGGAGTAGTATAGAACTTAATACCTTCTGCAGAGGCCCCTCTAAAAAGCATCCTGCGGGTCACTCTGTAATTGGGCGCAAGCATGTTGAGGGCCCAGAACAAGAGAGGGATAATAAATAAAATGTTCTTTTAAACCATCTTCAGTGAAAGGTTTAAACAACTCCTTTGGTATTGTACTTTATTTGAGCTTATTTAGAAAAAAATTACAATGCAGCGACGTCGGAAGTATGGGTCAGAGGGGGCGAGCCGCCCCCTCAGTTTTACACAAGAGGGGCCGCGCCCCCTCTAAGAATGAGTAGATAAATCACTCAAAAGCGACTAAGACATCGTCTACTGCATATGAATGCAGAAAGTACAAAAAGTGTAGGTCAGGGATATACGAGTATTGAAAGAATTTGCCAGCAAAACTGCGGAAAGGCGGAAAATTTTTGGATATATAACTCTCGCCGGGAAAGATTGCCGGTCACAGAACACTTGATCCCGATCTACAATCCCTGTTTTTCGTAAGGTGCTAGCGACTTCCGGGATGGTATCGTGTCAATGTTGAACGAAAAGACTTTTTGTTCAACATTAGCACGATCCTATTCCAGAAGTCGCTCGCATCTTAATAAAAACAAAGATTGTAAATCGACACAAGGTGTGCTGTGACCGGCAATCTTTCCTGGCGAGAGTTATACTTAATTTTTATACCTGCTTTGCTTTACAATGCTCAATAGTGCAATAAATAGGAACAAACTTTTTGTAACTAGTGTATGTTATAGTCTTTCATTATTTTTTAAATAAAATATTAATGATCTATGGCTATGGTTTTCTTAATCGAGTCAAGTATCTCTGAGTTGCTCAGTTGCATATAACTAGACATCCTCCGGCTCTTTTTAAAATTTTTTTCAAAACTTCTTTAAAAAATACATTATTTGATTGATTAAACAAACAGGCTTCAGGGTCACTTAAAAAACCCACTGCTGTGCATTAATTCGTACACAATTTTGCATGGGAGGGACCTTTTAGACGCCATGGTCGCTGATTTTTGCCCCCCCCAACCGTTATTCACTTCCGACGTCGCTGTTACAATGTGACACTTGGTGAATGCCGACAGAAGTGACAACCTCTTATCGTTTACGTTAAAAGCTTCCCTTCCACCTTCCTTTTTTCCTCAATTTCTCTCTCTTCCTCCCTACCTCCCTCTGTCGCTCTTTCCCTCCTCCTCTCTCTCTCTCTCTCTCTCTCTCTCTCTCTTTTAATCTTTCCAACATTGCTTTATGGTTTAAGTTATAATTATGAATTTATTATGGTAACGTAGCAATGTGAATTGTATGCGCCAGAACTTATTATTGATAAAAGCGGCCCTTCCTTTGCTACCATTGTAATTTGTAAGTTGTGTGTCACCTGTCATAACATGTCACACGTTAGATATAATGTCGGAAGGTGTCGATAGTCTACGATATTTTTGACTTGTGAATATAGCTCATCGTCCTTTCGAACAATGGGTGATCAAAAAAGGATTGACGTCGAGTCGCCTTTAGAAGTTCTCCCACGTAAACAAAAATTCCAAAGGTAATTCGACAGCAACTCCTTTTTGATCGCATAGTATCTAGTAGATAACAACGTCTTTTACACGTAGTTATTTGGTATTTTTGGCAGAATTTTATAGTTCTGTGCCAGATGGCACTTCAAAGGTAATGAAATAGTAATACGAATATTAAGAAAAAAAAATAGTATCGACATTGTATAAAATAATAGATAATAAGGGTATTCGCCGAGCTCTCATAAAAATACATTTTTGTCAAGTTTCGTAAGAATTTTAAATTTGCACTATGTTTATTGCGATTCTATATTTTTGGAACTTACCAATACGGTAATTCTCACACCAACTCGTGAATATTAATGTGTCATAAAGATGATAATCTGAATAGTGGAGCAGTATTACCTAGTAGCATTGAATAAAATAGTGTTTTTATTCAATGCTAGTAGTTGTATTGATTTTAGACGAATATTCGCAGTGTGTAGGTAAGCTGAAGTGTTCTAAATTTAGAATTCGTTTTATAATTACAGTTTTGCTCGTATTTTTAATTAACTATGTTGGAGAGTTGTGGATATTGCGTGAAATATATGCAAATGTAACAAAAAATAGCTGTTATTCCTTTATCCCCCACACGATGAAAGCATCTTTTCTATGTGTAAACATTTTGTTGATTCCGTTGATTTGATACTCATGTAAGTAGGTGTAGGTCTACCTTCATGTACAAGTACATACAAGGGATGTGTGTTATGTCTCCATTGTTTGTAGTTGATCGCTTATCGACAACGACAACAATAAACTGGGACACTTGAAATGAAGGTGAGAAGGGAGTTTCGACGTTATCTATGCGGGTCACCACATCATACTTCTCCTAGAATTATATTCGGGTGAAAATATTCCAAACCACTTATATTTACCTATTACATATGTAATATGCGAGGTAATATGGTATATATAGGTCGATTGTAACTAATTTTTTAGTTGCGCACTCGCGCCAATTGCTAAAGTAAGTAAGTACTGCTTTATGACGTAGAAACGGTAGGAATCTTATCAAAACTCAATCTCAAAAGTGATAAATGTCGGAGAAGAAATAATGCTATCCAGAATGTGCAACTGTAAATCCACGTTTTATTATGTAAAGTTACTACTTAAGTTGCGTGACCGGGTGAACGAAATCAAATTCTGAAATCAAATTTACGATGAAAAGTCAATGGACGTTGTGGTTTGAAATCGATCTTTTATATAATAGTATTAAAGGCAAATTATGTACACGGCAAAATTCTTATTTCCTGTTGCACTTTCCCATAAAATAATAAAATAGTAAAAGTAGTATGGTCATTGCATTTATATAAACGAAATATGGTGCTAATTCACCCAGTATAGTCTGTGCAAATAGAGTTAGTTACGTCAAACGTTTCAATGGTTTTTACTAATGGAGAATTTCGTTAGATAGTGTGTTTCATAGGAAAAGATGTTTGTTGTTAGTAGAAAAAATCTAGGTTCACTTATATTTAAAGGTCTGAGAGTTGCGTATTTTTTGAAGAAAGTTCTCCAGCAATAGTAAAGGAACGCGGCCTCTTGTTTTTGTGTCAGGTATGTGAAAGAGAAGCGCAGAACCCATGTCTTCCATATCCTGTATTTTCAGTTGAGCCAGTTCATGATTACGGCATAAACCACTGACACCAACTATTAAAACTATCTAAAAATACGAAATAGATTTAATTTCTCTTTAACGAACTGTTGTTATAATTACTTTAGCAAAGAGGTACTTGTCGTTTGGAGCTTCTGCAAGAAATTTACTAATATTATCAGACGTTAATGTTTTAGACTTTCTGGGTCGGTAACCATCGGATTTTTTTTTCAGCAAAGGTTTTAGCTTCATAAATTTTGAGATGTCAACATTTTGTTTGATCGACAAGGTACTTCGAAGAATTGAATATTGCGACCATAGGGTTGAGGGTTTTATTTCTTCGACAATTCTCCAAAGTATACACGCAAAACATCTTCAGAAAAAGAGGGTTTAAGGTTTTTCGATGCACGCCATTTCATGAACTCCGCGTAAGCTGCTTCATATCTCACCCGCGATTTAGTCGGTAGTAATTCAAGTGTAGTGGATTTTGCCTCTTCGCTGATATAGGTGGAGTACACTCTACATCCATGGAAGAATCACTTTCCGCCATTTAAATTAAATAAGAAAATAAACCCGTAGCACAAGGGAATAAACTCAAAGAATAAATAGCTAATTTAGAGTTTGACGTACGCATCCATAAGTGAACGAAATTGTCAATTTTCAGGTAAACATAATTGTACGACATGTCATTTTCAATGAAAGTCGTAGGAAAATATTACATTTTTTATAGATTGTAAGATTCTACGCAGAATTTTTCAAGCTACAAGAAACCTATTTACAACTTTTCGCTAAATTAATTAGGGGAGAAAATAATTCGATATAAAGAAAATTGAAATCCCTATGGTGCGTAAATCGTGTCGACACCCTGTATGTAATGCCTTGAAGCGTTGAGTGAAAAACTGATTACGTTATTCAATGCTTGAAGTCTTGAAGTATCCAATTAGTTGGGGCCTATTCACTCACTCAAAACATTTTTAACAATTACTACTACCTATACATGGGATCAATTTGTTCTTTTACAAAGTAAAGTAATTGCGATAAAAATACAAGTGAGCAAAAGTACCTCCCCCTACAGGCTGGTAATCTGTGGCAATCCGCAATAGTCATGTATAAGAAGATCGGTTATATAAATTATATATAAAGTAAAACTCGGGTTGGTGTAAAGAGGGTCTAACGAGCAGCAGAATGTGTTATCATACAGGAAACTTCGAAAAATGTATCAGAATTATTCGAGGCCCTTTCAGCTAAACAATTATTGGTTGGTTAATACCGGGTGGCGTATTGGTATTTTATAGATACTATTATACTCAAATAGCAGTTGTGGTCTGATTTAGAGAAGTAACGGAGGTTCGTTTCCGATTCCGAAACAGCGAAACTTCCGATTGATTTTGCACTTTCGATTCCGACTTTATCTACCCTTGCCGTTGAAGAGCTCTTTTACACGGGCATACTGTATGCGAGATACAGTCTGTCATTAGAATTCGTTTCCAATACATCTCGCAGACTTTGGGCGTTCTAATGTATATATTTATGTATTTATCATAATGCGAAACGCACTAACACTTATATAAGTCCATGAGAAATACTAGGAAAATAAATCACACCTTTTATTTTCTTTTTCCCACTTTCCAGCCAATTTCACAACCCCTCAAAGTCCAACCCAACTAAATGGCCAGGCAGGCCAGGGGTGGTCCTGATCAGCTCCTGGAGCCTTCCACTTTCCTGAGGACTTTTGTCGATAAAGTTTCCTCTATCACCTTTATCGATTTCTCTAACCTCTACTCCTACATCGGCAAATGGCAATCGACCTTTTACCTTAAAGCTTTGAGTCAGAAGTTGTTCAAATCTCGTCTACCGCACGCCTCAGGAGTGGAACGTTCGTGAAAATTGTGCTACTCGTGTGAATATAGTTTACTAAATTACGTTTGATGATCATCGAGAACCTTTTCGGATTTATCTACTCCAAGAAACATTTGAAGATATGGCATCATTTGAACCAGACTTACTGGAATTGGGTAGCACGCACCAAACTTTTCGATGGGTAAAAGCCGCCTAGCCTAGGATGCTTTTCTTTGCCACGAAATTGAGACTACTAAGCGCCGAGAGACCGAAATCGTAAGCTCGCTCGGCCAAATAAACAGCTCGTCCATAGAGAACCAGTCTATGTACCTATGTACTCTTTTTTATCTTTTGCTTGTCACATGTTCTAACAAATTTACATAAAAAAACAAGTTCGTTAGAAAATATCAATGGTACACCTGATCACTGTGATGTATGTAGGTACCTACACAAAACGTTAAATTGCTACCATTGAATACAGAGTTGGATATTCAATGTTGCTACTAACTCCACGGACAGTTAATTTCAGGCAAATTTAGACTTTAGCCAAGTTAGGTAGGTAGTTTGTTTTGAAAATCGCGTGATTTGTGGAAAGTTTCATTTTGAATTGCGTCGTGTTTAATATTGCAATGCCAAATGACATTTAGAGATACACCGTTAATATAATTTCATAGATTAACTAAATACCTACTGTTTTCGGTAACCTGCATCTCCACGAAATTTCGCTATACGAGAAAAACAAAATTTTAATTGAAAACAAACAACATCGAAGTTTGTGTAATTTTTCCTGTAGGCGCAATTTTAAATTAACACATCAATCTAGTTTATACCATGTTTCCAAGTGTTGTTATACGGAAAAATTCTCATTTTCCGTTAATTCAATGGCTTCTGTTTACAGAGATAAATCATTCAGTGAATGAACAACAGCTGTTATTTGCCCGTCCATTCAATTTGTTTTGATTAACGATGCACAGGATATTGCTGTTAAATCTTAACTACAGTTTATTGATAACGAAACGAATTTTTGCACAAAAGTACGTTTGATTGTATGGTCACTTTCACGTGATTCGTTTCTACTTGTTTGCAATGGGTAAATGTACCATGTAATGTGCTACTATATAAGATTTTGAAGTGTCTGTCCGCTGGTATGTACACGTACATGCTTTCAACTTAGCTCCAATAACACTATCTATTTCGAACTTAATAAACCGATACAACGAAATATCGAAGGATCCTCAGTATTACAATCACTTTTAACGATAATTTATTTTAATCTTACAAAATCCATGTTTTGGTCATTGAGATAATGCTCTTGGTCTTTTTCCCAACGATCTTGGTACATAAATAACGATTTTGACATGTTTTGATTAAAATCCATGTGGTCGCCAAACGGGTCTGCTATATCCTCACTATATAGTATGGTGGGAAAATACTCTCTTTAACAAGGTCGCTATACAGCTTTTGTCTTTGATTTGTGTACTTGTGACAGGCAAAGAATATGTGAGTTAAGTCACTTATTCCAATCCTATGTAAATGGTATGGATAGTAAGCATGACCGAATTTCAGGCGGCAAATTGTTACTATTTCGCTTCTTGAGAAAGTGGAGTTCTCGTGCCAAAATTTCCTAGGAATAGAAGAATGGATTATTGTGTATTGAGTGCGGTGATTAGTGCTGAAATGGCTTCACCGGAGTTTCCATTTTCGGAGCAGATTTTGTCGACATATAGTTGCGCCATCGATAGCATTCCTATGTAGTTCTATATTGTTTTGCAGTTTTGGATGCTTATTTAAAATTTCCTTTTGGAAATTCCAAATGTCGCATAGGTTCGACGTAAATTCAAAAAAACTAAAATTGGTCATTTCCTTGAATGTCTGATATCATCGAAAGTATAAGAGATATAAAAAAAAGTTTTATATAAAAGTTACTGTCTTTGATACGTTTAATTTAGAATTGATGTCAAAAAAATTCAAGATGGCTACTTTTGAGAAACATTTACCAACTTCCTAAAGTTAAATGGGGGCCATATGGGATTTTTAGATTACTTGATAGATTTTTTAATTCTCTTTTCAACGAGCCATCATAACATAATATTGAAAATAAGATACCAGTTATACCAACGGTTTTTATATTTTAATCAAGTAGGCTGTGATGAATTAAAAAAAACAAAACAAAATCTATTCGAGGCAACAAAAAAATGAAAATAATTACATCAGATGTTTAAAAAATCAGAGACGCACTCATGAGAGGAGGGTTTGGGCATTAAAACTCCCTCCAAAATTTTATATAAGTAGGCCTAGAAAAATTTTGATTTTTATAACATCACTTATTGACTATCTTATTATCCATACTTACATACCTACAAATGGTGGTATAACTACAAACTATCCCATCGAAAAAATATCATGCCATTATCCAGTTAAACACATTTCAAGACACTTCGCTTTATTTTACACAATGTATTACAATTAATGCATTCTCCCAGGTCACATTTTGTAGGTGGTTTAGCCGCAAGAATATCGAAACTAACAGTTTTACCAGTTCGAGTATATGGACAGATGAATCTTATTTTTCTAACTGCGGAGTGTTCAAATCGACATAATGAACACTACTCGTCACAGGAAAACCTACATGTTGTAGTTTTACGCCGAAATCAAGTAATATTTTTATTAATTAATGTATTTTATGGCATAATGGGAAGTCATGTAATTGCACCGGTAATCTTCGATGGATCTTTAACTTCTCACCATTATTTACAAATTCTTCAATAAACTTCCTGAAAGGGTTTTTCTCCAGAACGTATGTTCGAAGAAAGGGTTGGTTTATGCTATCTACCAACAAGCTGGCTACTCAGGTCACAATTCAAGAATTATGTACAGTACATTAAATTATAAAAGTAAATACTTAATTAAAAAATAAAAGTAAAGTGGAAGTAGCTACCACTACAATAATAATAATAATCATAATCAATGGCAACACGTTATCTAAAGTAAACTGTCTTGAAGTGTGTTTCACTAATAATGGCCAGTATTTGAAACATCTGGTGTACATAATTATTTTCATTGTTTTGTTGCCTCGAATAGATTTTGTTTTGTTTTTTTTAATTCATCACAGACTACTTGATTAAAACAAAAAACCTTTAATATAACTGGTATCTTATTTTCAATCTTATGTTATAATAGCTCGTTGAAAAGAGTATTAAAAAATCTATCAAGTAATCTAAAAATCCAATATGGCGCCCATTTAACTTTAGGAAGTTGGTAAATTTTCCTCAAAAGTGGCCATCTTGAATTTTTTTTTTACATCAATTCAAAATTAAGCGTATCAAAGACAGTAACTTTTATATAAAACTTTTTTTATATCTCTTATACTTTCGATGATTAAGACATTCAAGGAAATTACCAATTTTAGTTTTTTTGAATTTACGTCGAACCTATGCGACATTTTTAATTTCCATAAGGAAATTTTAAATAAGCATCAAAAACTGCAAAACATTGCCCATTTAACCAATTCTCTATCTTTAATAATAACAAAGTTACCCATGCAATCCCACGCGATCTGGGACACACTGTATACTATAGCTTTAGAATGAATTTTTCCGTTAACAATAATGTGTGCGTAGTTTTCGCGGAGGTTCTAACGCTTCGATTCGTAATGGTTCCGTCGGTGTAGAACGCATGGTCTCAAACAGAGCCTTAAGGCGGAGTTTTGCACAATTCCCGCTTTTTTTTAACAAATACGGCCTTGCGGGCCCGTAAAGGACACAGCCATAATCAATTATTGAGCGAATGTGCGTATGTTTTGTAAAACATGAGACATGATTTGATATGGGCTCCCCACCAGGTTATTCTAATGAAGTTTAGGAAATTCAGACCTTTGTCGCATTTGGTAACGATCTTAGACATGGTCTAAGGTAACGATATCTTCAATATGACATTTCCAAGTTTTCTGTCTAGTTTAAAAGGGTCTAGGACACTACGCCGAATGCCCACATCGCCGACCCGATTTTTGGATGGTCCATATTGCCGACTAGGGACACTATTCGCCGACTATTCGCAAAAAAATTACTATAGGGACACTACGCCGACAGCGACCACATCGTCGACAATGGAGGAGTTTCCAGCTTTTTGGTATAAATTAATTATGAAAATTTAAGTAAAATGAAACAAAAATGTGATAGAATCAATAAAATTACTCCACAAATCCCAAAGTTACAAGACTAAAGTTGCGACTGGAATAATAATTTCGGGACGTCACTTCACCTAGTTTGCTAAGAGCATGTCTTGAGCATGCGATCAAAAAAGAGTGGTATCGCCTATGAATCGCCTTTAAAAATTTTGTTTATATGGGAAATCGTATTTCCTGGAATTACGTAAAATGACGTCACCGACACTGCCGTTCCGCGCTGAATACCTAAACTTAAATAATATATTTCTGTCATTTATTTCCGGATTTTGAAATTTCTTTTACTGGTTTATTAGTTTTGATCTATACTTTAATGTCATTAGGCTTAATATAGTAATATCATGTGGTTGAACGGTAAAAGATTAATGAATATCGCGATTCTTAAATTTCACATTTAGTTAAACAAAGCGAACAATAACTAGGGCTCATTGTATAAAGGCTGGTTGAACTTCGCTTGTAGTTAACAACTGGATTAAGGTACCTATAAGAATGGTTAAAATTTGACGTTTTGTCAAACTTCAACCAATTAGGTATCTTAACCCATTGATATAATCCAAACGAGGTTTAATCTGCTTTATAGGTACAACCGACCCTTATGCCCGTCAAGAATCAAGACGGGATTCATGAAACTAGATTAGCAAATACGATCTTAAATAAACAACCAGTTATAATCGATCATTTGCGCATGAATCTACCATTATATCAATTACTATTGGTGACGTTTTCTGTCAATCCCAGAATTAATCTTCGATCTCGGATCAACCTACGAGTTAGTACGGGCATTAGTGTCCGCTTTACTAACAATGATACTTACTAGAAATCTTATATTGCTTGGCCACCTTGGATTATAAGGTAAGGTGTATCCCATTCTGGTACTTTTAATCAATGATTAACTGTGACCATCGTTTATGTAATTGAGTAACGATTTATTTTTAATGTTTAATGTGTACAAAATATGCTAAACAAGATTCGAGACAAGATTAGTTCATATTTTATGAATTTAATGTTCATAAGCACATATTTTAACAAATGAATTACTTTTTACTCCATATTCACATCTTCCCATAGTGGAATACATCCGTTTTTTCTCATAAACTATATTTTTATTTCAATTTGCTACCTAGGTGTAAATATTTTAAGCGTTTTTTCACTTACATTGGTATCGTGTTATCAAAAATTGTCAAATCACCGAAATTATCGAGATAAACACAAATTCAAAGGGTGGCACGGTGGTAAAATTCATTATTTTTATTCTTCGCCAATGCAAGTTATTTCAGTGCGTATAAAGCCGGCTATTCACTACGCGGTACTTGGCAAGTACTTGGCAAGTGCCAAGTAGTGTGTATGAAAATGACTTGAAACTTGTCGCACTACTTGTACTTGCCAACCGCAGTCGGTAAATATCCCAAAGTCAAAGGTTCTGAAGTAGGGAGCGCGGAAAGTTTTTCAGTCGCGCTACATTACTTGCCGAGGTAACAGTGTAAAAGTGATGATGGAGTGGTCAAATGAGGTAACTTTTGAATTTTTGGATCTATATGAAAGAGAAGCAGTTATTTGGGACCCTTCCCACGCACAACATAAAAACCGTAAAGACGTTTACGATGCGTGGAAGCGAATACAGGCAGAATTTTCTGCACAAATTTCTATTACGGATTGGAAGAAGAAAAATGATTCCCTGATGGCCACTTTTAGAAACTGCTTAAACAAAGTTTCAAAGTTTTTCATTAAAAGATAACCACTGCTGATGACCACAAACGCAGCTGCCGCTTCAGTTTCACTGTCAAGTTCCATGTTTTTTAGCAAATAAATACTTGTGCTTGCGATTGCCGCGAAAATCTCTATTCGCCGAGTATCAGCATAGTGTGTAGAAGATACTTGCACTTGTACATGTACTTGAACGAGTACGAGTACTTGCCAAGTACCGCGTAGTGAATAGCCGCCTTAAAACTAAAGTGTGTAACTTTGTTTCACTGGCGTTTCGTCACATTATCTGACGTCATGTCATAGCAAAATTAAAGCAGGTCGTAAATTAGTTCCTACTTATGAATAATTTGCAACCCCCACAAACAGTAATACACATTTACCTTGTTTGTACTAAAAGAAATTCTTTCTTGGTTTAAAATGCAGTTAGTAATTACCGTAGTATAAGTTCCTATGTACAGAAAAAGGTAAAAAATCTCACTACCTGTAAACAATATTTTACTAAGCGCGGCACCTTCTTTGAACATTAATCCGCAATTCTGTATTTACCTATGATCCTAATACAGATTTTTCTAAGAAAAACCTTCAATTACCTATGCAGATGTTGGGACAACATTTTGATAAAGTCACGATGGAATATACATAATGGGAATACAGAGACCGACAGCAAAGGTTCCCATAGTAAAGGGTGAAAATTCTCACTCTACCTGTAAACAATATTTTACTAAGAGCGGCACCTACTTTAAACATTAATCCGCAATTCCGTATTTACGGGTTTTTCTAAGAAAAACCTGCAACTATGCAGATTTTAAGACAACATTTTGGTAAATTTATGGTAGAGCATAATGGGAATACAGAGACCGACAGGAAATAGCAGGCGCAAATTAAGCAGAGCGTACATTTACAGAAAAGGTTATTTCATTATTGCTCGAGGAATAAGAAAAACGGATTAGAATTTCTAAAACCCTTATGGATATTGAATAGATAATGAGTACATTTTAAGAAATTAGCTGAAGAGGGGTAGCAAATTGAAATAAAAATATATTTTATGAGAAAAAACGGATGTATTCCACTATGAGAAGATGTGAATACGGAGTAAAAAGTAATTCATTTGTTAAAATATGTGCTTATGTTAATATTAAATTCATAAAATATGAACTAATCTTGTTTAGCATATTCTGTACACATTAAACATTAAAAATAAATCTTTATTATATAAACGATGGTCAAAGTTAATCATTGATTAGCACCAGAATGGAATTGCACCGTACCTTATAATCCAAGGTGGCCAAGCAATATAAGATTTTTAGTAAGTGTCATTGTTAGTAAAGCGGACACTAATGCCCGTACTAACTCGTAGATTGATCCGAGATCGAAGATTAATTCTGGGATTGACAGAAAACGTCACCAATAAGAATAGTTGATATAATGGTAGATTCATGCGCAAATGATCGATTATAACTGGTTGTTTATTTAAGATCGTATTTGCTAATCTAGTTTCATGAATCCCGTCTTGATTCTTGACGGACATAAGGGTCGGTTGTATAAAGCAGATTAAACCTCGTTTGGATTATATCAATGGGTTAAGATACCTAATTGGTTGAAGTTTGACAAAACGTCAAATTTTAACCATTCTTATACCTTAATCCAGTTGTTAACTACAAGCGAAGTTCAACCAGCCTTTATACAATCAGCCCTAGTTATTGTTCGCTTTGTTTGACTAAATGTGAAATTTAAGAATCGCGATATTCATTAATCTTTTACCGTTCAACCACATGATATTACTTACTATATTAAGCCTAATGACATCAAAGTATAGATCAAAACTAATAAACCAGTAAAAGAAATTTCAAAATCCGGCAATAAATGACTGAGAAATATATTATTTAAGTTTAGGTATTCAGCGCGGAACGGCAGTGTCGGTGACGTCATTTTACGTAATTCCACGAAATACGATTTCCCATACAAACAAAAATTTGTAAAGGCGATTCATAGGCGACTCCACTCTTTTTTGATCGCATGGTCAAGGCATGCTCTTAGCAAACTAGATGAAGTGACGTCTCGAAATTATTTTTCCAATCGCAACTTGAAAGTCTTGTAACTTTGCCATTTGTGGAGGAATTGTCATAATTAATTAATAACAAAAAACTGGAAACTTCTCCATTGTCGACGATGTGGTCGCTGTCGGCGTAGTGTCCCTAGTAATTTTTTTCCGAATAGTCGGCGTTGTGGGCACGTTCGGCCTAGTGTCCCTTGCACACTTGTCGGCGATGTGGGCACGGTCGGCGTAGTGTCCGTCGGCGAAGTGGGCATGGTCGGCGTTGTGTCCCTTGTACACCTGTCGGCGATGTGGGCATGGTCGGGGTTGTGTCCCTTGTTGTTGAAAAGTGTTCTGTACAAACTTTGTATAAAGTATCAAGGAGTGAATGTTATAAAAAATAATTGAAGTAGTTGTATTCTATAAACAAATTAAAAAGCTTGTCACCAAATCCACATTCGTTACTACCCAAAAGGAAATGTGCTGGTGTCAAAAACATTAAATTTTCGGGCTGATCATCCAAGTAGGTAAGCGGTCTCATATTCACCGTAGCTTCAATTTCTGAAATGATGGTTTGTAATTCGTCACAATCAAGGGATTTCTTTCCAAGTGACAATTTTAGAGCATCTTTTACAGTTTTGACCATCCGTTCCCAAAATCCGCCCCACCACGCGGCGCGCTCCACAATAAATCTCCATTCAATGCGACGTCCTGTGACAAAATTTTGAAATTTATCGGTGCAAATTATTTTGTATAATTCTTTCAATTCTAAAGCTGTTCTCTTAAATGTTTTCGCGTTGTCGGAATAAATGATATCCGGAACTCCCCTTCTTGAAATGAACCGTCTAAATGCGTTAATACAGCTCTCTGCTGTTAGATTAGGAACTATTTCAAGATGTACGGCACGTACCACAGCACACGTTAACAGCATGATGTAAGCCTTTTGCCGCCTCGATTCGTTGATAATGTATAGAGGTCCAGCGAAATCTAGGCCCGTTACCTTAAATGGTTCTGCTGAAGACACCCTACTTCTTGGTAAGGGTGCAAAAGGTTCATTGCCAGGTTTTGCTCGTAATCTCTTGCAAATTATGCATTTGCTCAGTATAGATTTTACTCTTTGCCTGCATTGTAAAATCCAAAATCGTTTTCTTATATGTACCATCGTCACGTTTACTCCACCATGCATTGTGGAAACATGAGAGTTCGAAATAAGTTTATCCGTTAGAAATGACGTTTTAGGTAACACCACAGGATATTTCGTTTGGTACGGTAAGGAGCTTTCCTGTAAACGGCCTCCTAATCTCATTATATCGTCTTCATCAAGAAAGGGACTTAGCGTTAAAACTCGAGAAGAGGGTTCAATTTTTTTACCTCGCCTTAGGTCAGCTATTTCACTTGAAAAATGCTGTCCTTGAGTTACCTTTATCCAATATCTTTCAGCCTCCTTTAACTCTTGAGCCTTCAAGCTTCCAGTTCTTTTGTTCTTTTTATTTCTTAGATTATGGTAATATCTTTTAACATAAGCGGTAATGCGAAAGATTTTCTCCAAACTACTAAATCTCTCAAGTTTGAAGATTGGTTCGTTATTCTGGATTACTTCTTCTCCTTGTACTAGCAAAACAGATGCTTCAGATCCTATCGCGATATCTTCTTCAGGCCATTCTTCTGGTTTAAATTTCAGCCAATTAGGTCCATGTTTCCAAACTTCCGATGTCATAAGACCTTTAGATGTTACACCCCTCGTTAGTAAATCTGCTGGATTCTCTGCCCCTGGACAATGGCGCCATACTCCAACTGAGTTCTTCTTAATTTCAGTTACACGACTGCGAACATACGGTTTCCACCTGTCAGCTTTGCCCATGATCCAATATATCGTTATTTTCGAATCTGTCCACAAAGTGCAGGAATGAAATTTAACGTCAATATTTTCAAGTATAAATTTCTGAAGTCGAGTTGCACAGACTGCCGCGGTGAGTTCCAGTTTTGGTAACGTTAAGCTCTTATCTCCCTTTTTGTCAATTGGAGCTACTCTACCCTTAGACATGATAAAGTTACATTCGACTTCGTTTTCGTTAACTACTCTGAGATACGCCACTGCTCCATACGCCTTTGGGCTCGCGTCCGCAAAAATGTGAAGTGAAACTTCGGAGTTTCTGTCTTCGAGTGCACATCTGGTAAACGAAAAATGTTTCAAAGATTTCAGTTCAAAACACCATCTCAACCATTCATTGGTGATATTATCAGGTGTGGTTGAATCCCAGTCGACCTTAAGTTTCCAAATTTCTTGGAGCAATATCTTTGCTCTTACCAAAAAGGGACTCATAAAGCCAAGTGGATCATAAATTTTCGATACTATTTGTAGCACCCCACGTTTCGTTATAGATTTATTATCGATTTCATTTAAAATTGAAGTTATATCTACTGCTAACTCGTCATCGATATGGTACCATAAAATTCCAAGTACTTTCTTGGCATTAACGTTTTCCTCGCATTTCATCAATTTTCTGAGCGAAACGTTATTGCTGTTCCACTTACGTAAATTCATATTAGCCTTAGCTAAAATTTCTTTAGACTCTTGGTAAATACGTTTGGCTTGAGTTACGTTATCAACTGCTACTACCAAGTCATCCACATAGAATGAAGACCTCAGAATTTCGCAAGTGTCTGCTAGATTTTCCGGCTGCGATTGTAAAAGTTTCTTAAGTGTAACCGCCAGCAAGAAGGGACTGCACTTAATCCCAAACGTTACACGTTTCATTCGGTATTTTGATATTCGTGGAAGATTATTGACGTCATCAATAGGAACGCTATACCACAAAAAACTGTGAGAATTACGATCGCGTTCTGCTATAGCGATTTGCAAGAAAGCTTTCTCGATATCGGCTGTAAATGCAACTCGTCCGACACGAAAGTTCATTAAAATTCGTAAAAGAAACGGCACTAAATTTTCGCCTTGCAAAAGTACGTCATTTAACGAAGGCATACCAGGGGCGTGCGCCGACGCGTCAAACACGATCCTTAATTTTGAAGTGTCTTTGTCATCCCGATATACCGCCCGGTGCGGCATAAAATAAATTCGAATGTCATTTGTCACTTCCGGTAAAAGTTCGGCACAATCATTGTTCATGTATTCACGCATCGCACAATCGTATTCCCGAAGTTTGCCGCGTTCGTTGAGTTTGCGCGTTAATGACTTTAGCCTATTGAAGGCACCGTTAAAGTTAGAATCAACCCGTACGTTTGGCTCTATCCAAGGCATGGCAACACAATATCTATCGTTTTCAAAAGTTATATTCTCATCTAAAAAGTGTTTTGTATGAGATTTGTCCGTCACGTTATCATTGTTTATCCCGATTGTTTCAAGAGTCCAAAAGTTTTCTAACCCGTTACCAACAGTCTCACAATCGAGCTCGCACTGTACGTGTAAAATGTTCGCCACGTTAATCCCGACCGAAAACGCGTATTCGTTAAAATGTCCGCTGCCTACACCGTGAATTGTTCAACCAAATTTGGTTTCGATCGCCATCAAGTCTTCAGTGATTTTCTTCGTGTTATTGGTCACTATCTTCCAATAAAAATCAGAACCAATTAAAAGCGATATTCCATGATGAACGTTAACGTTAGAGTCGCACAAATCCGCTAATCGATAATTTATGCTGAACTCATGTATCAATGGTTCTTTTAATGACGGTGCGCTCAATGAATCAAAACAAATTTCGGGCACTTCAATCGCGTTGATAGTCACCTCATCGTTAATATACTCGCTTTTCAACGTTAATGATACTTTTCGACATAAGCGAGCCGGAGCCCTTTCAGATTTTCCAAAAGGCATTATCGATATTTTGTGTGTCCCTATAACAGGTAAGTTATGCTTTCGTGACACACATTCTTTGATAAAAGTTAAATGGCTACCTCCATCTATAACCATACGTAAAAAACTCTTAGGTAGGCCACTGTTCGTTATTATTTGTGCACAAGCGGTTTGTAAATAAATTATTTTGCCTAAGCACCCGTTCGCTAACAAATTTGTCGACTCAAATTTACTACTCGATGCGTCATTTTTCGTGGATTCAGTTACAGTTGCAGATTTCTTCTTATAATCTGGATCACACATAGACGTTGCGTGTTTCGCTTTACACTTTGCGCAAGATACATTTACTCGACAAAACCTTGAATTGTGATTCGACTTGGTACATCGGAAACAGCACCCTTTAGATTTTAAAATCTCTTTCTTTTGCGCCAGCGTTATTTTGCTATCACAATCCATCGCGCCATGATCGTTAGAGTTGCAAAACAAGCACTGTTCTTTTACAGATGTAAGCAAACCTGCTGCTGTGCACGTTTTATCACTAGATTTCTGAAATCTATTTTTGTGAACTGAATTTTTCTCGTTACTTTTAGGCTCATCTTCCAAAACTTTAGCCTGTTCAATTGATTCTACTTCTAACTTAATAAAGTTTAAAAGTTGAGAAATTTGATGTTCATATGAGATTTCTTTAGAACTTATGACACTTCCAGCAACAGACTCGTTATCATCATTATCATTAGTTGTAACCTGTCGTTTGAGGAATTCAGTTCTCATAGTAAAGGGTAGTGCTTTTAATAAAATAGATTTCACCATCATCCCATAATTTTGTGGAGACACTCCCAGCGTCTGCAGAGATCGCGTTATTTTTGAAGCTGTATTGTATAATTTTCTCAATGAAACATCATTTGTGGTTTTGACTGGAGTTAAAGCTAACAGCTGTTGAGTGTAGTTATCGGCAATTTTTTCGTTATTTCCGTACTGCTCCTTTAAAAGCTCAACTGCATCTTTATAGCTTGAACTACTGGACGTTAAACCTTTGAGTATGGTTGTATCAAGATAAGATCCAGGGTACAATTTTCACATGGTAGCAGAGCGTGGTTGGAGAACTTGAAATAACTAAAAAAGGATTAGCTTGGAAGTTGGTGCCTTGCAGTTGAAAAATAACGACAGATGTCACAAACTGGAACAATGGCGGAACAACAAAATGAGCTGAACTCCATAGAAAAACTTAAGGATTCAGAGGGTTACTCTCTGTGGAAGTTTCAAATAGATATTCTGTTGAAAGCGGCGGGTATTTACGGACACGTTGACGGTACAGAATTATGCCCTGAACCGGTAGAAGGAGAAGGTAAAACTGCAGTTGAAAATATAATTTCTAAATGGAAAAGACAGGATGCCAAGGTTCAAAAAATCTTAATTACTACAGTAGATAAAAGCGTGGTCATACATTTAATGACCAAAAGTACGGGAAAAGAAATGTATGACGCACTAAAAAGTATTTTTGAGCGTGATACCGATACCTTGAAATGTACGTTGTTAAGTAAATTCTATCAATTCAAATTTGATGATAGACAATGTGTTGCGGAAAATGTTGCATCACTACAAAACATTGCATTCAGGTTAAAGTCTTTAAACGAAAATGTATCGGATACTATGCTAATGTCAAAAATATTATTAATGTTACCTGACACATTTTCTCATTTTGCAAGTGCATGGGAATCTACTGCTGTAGGAGAAAGGACGCTATCAAACCTGGTGGCACGTCTTTCAACGGAGGAACTAAAAACGAAATCTGATGACATTCCAGTGGAAGCTATTGCATTTAAAATTGCGGAAAGGACTAAGTACCGATGTAGAAAATGCAATCAGCGAGGACATTTTGCACGTGATTGTAAAAGAAACTTAGATCGTTCGAATTCTAACAACGACCTAAGACAACCGGAAAGACTGCATTGTACCATCTGCAAACGTAACAATCACGACACAAGCAAATGTTTCTTTAGAAATAGGGACAATCATTAACAGGTAATGACCCTGATGGGAATTTCATCGTGGACAGTGGAGCCAGTTGTCATATGACGAATGATATAAGATTGTTGGAAAATGTAAAACATGCAGAACTCGAATTTACAGTTGCAAACAACTGTAAAATGGCGGGAACAGCTACGGGAACCATAAAAGGTAACAAGTGTGATCTTACAAATGTGGCGTACGTTCCTGATGTAAGCACAAATCTCATATCCGTCACCAAAATTACACAGAATGGCGGAGACGTAGTATTTGAGAAAGATAGTGTTATTATAAGAAAGGATGGTGAAGTTTTGATTAAGGGAAGGAAAACAAATCAAGGCTGGTACGCCGTAAACATAGAAAGTGAAAAACCCAAAGTCCTACTGACACAAGAAATATGGCACAAGAAGCTGGGACATCTTGGTGGTACAAATTTGAAAAATCTTTGTAGCATGGCTGACGGCATACAATTTAGAGAAAATAAAGATTTCGCTTGTGAAGTTTGCATAAAAGCGAAACATGCAAGAACACCTTTCTTAGGTAGTCTTCCAGAAGCTTCGGAGGAACTAGAAATTATACACACGGATGTGTGTCAAATAGAACATGAATCGTATTGTAAAGAAAAGTACTTTGTCTCATTTTTAGACGACTATACTCATTATTGTGAAGTTTATCCTTTTGAAAAGAAGTCGGATGTGGTAGAAATAGTCAAGAAATTTATCAACAAGGTGGAAACACAAAAGGGTAAGAAAGTTAAAGTTCTGAAATGCGATAATGGTACAGAATTTCTGCGATTAAAAGATTGGTGTGCGAACAAAGGAATTGTTATAAATTGGACCACTCCGTACAGTCCACAGCTTAATGGAAAAGCGGAACGTCTAAATCGTACATTGTGCGAAAAAAATGCGTGCACTGTTGTTTGACGCTGAAATTGAAAAGACGTTCTGGAATGAAGCATTAAGAGTAGCTTGTTATGTAACAAATAGGTCACCATCATCAGCGATAATTGGTAAAACTCCAATTGAGGCCTGGACAGGCATTAGACCAAATTTGAAGAATTTACAAATTTTTGGTAGTGACGTGTATGTAAAGGTTTTGCCGAGTACAAAGAAATTGGAATCAAAATCGGTAAAATTGAAATTGGTTGGTTATTCAGCAATTGGATATCGTTGCTGGGATGAAAACAAACAAAGAATTGTAATCTCACGAGATGTGCAATTTGTAAAAGAAACAAAATCATCTGAAGATGTTTCTCAGATTGTTAGAGAACCACAAATTGTTAATTTGGATTTGCTGGAACAAGAACGTAATGGTGATGCTGATGAGTCGTATAATGATATGCTGTTGCCAGAATATCAGAATGACAGTGACGAAAATCATTTTAATTCTGATATCATGGACGACACGGATTCTGAAGAAGGAAATAATGCAGATCTGAACAGAAAGGGCCTTCTAGGACTAAGAGATCGAACTCGTCTGGGACGACCAGCATATTTTAATGATTACGTTATGTTAACATACACTGACGTAATGAAAAGTGTAGATAAAGAGCTTTGGGAGAAAGCGATAAATGAGGAAAAAATGTCTATTGCGAAAAACAAAACCTGGATTCTTGTAAAAACCGAAGAAGCGAAAGGCACAAAAATTTTGAATAGCAAATGGATATTCAAAGGAAAAGAAAATGGAACCAGGAAAGCTAGACTAGTTGTAAGAGGTTTTCAACAAGAAAGAGGAATAGATTTTCAAGAAACATATAGTCCTGTGGTAAATATGACAAGTTTGCGAGTACTTCTTACTATCGTCTGCTGCTGCTAAAGAATTTAAAATAAGAATCTTTGATGTAAAAACAGCGTTTCTTCATGGGGAACTGAAAGACGAAACATTCATGCAAATTCCGGAAGGTTATCCAAAGAAGGAAGGAATGATATGTAAGTTACAGAGAAGTTTATATGGGTTAAGACAATCACCGTTATTGTGGAATCAAACTTTGACGAAGAGGCTCAACAAAATTGGACTGAAACCACTAAAATGCGATAGTTGTATTTTTAAAAATGAATCAAATACTGTCTATCTTGCTGTATACGTGGACGACGGAATAATTGTGGGGAAGAATTTGCAAGAGGTAGATGAAATTTTGAACAATATCAAAAAGATGTTCGAAATTACAGTAGATCATTCAGCAGGAACATTCATAGGAATGGAAATTTCACAAGAAACGAATGGAATTCGTTTATCACAGTCTTTGTTCTGCGAACAAGTAGCAGAAAAATTTGGTTTGACTAATGCTAAGGATTCGGAAATACCAATCATGACAAAAGATGAGACTGATCGAAATTTAAAAGGTATTTTCCCATATCGTGAAGCAGTAGGAAGCCTGCTCTACCTCAGTTCAAAAACACGTCCGGACATCAGTTTTGCTGTTGGAAAGGAATCTCGATACCTGGAAAATCCATCAGACTCGGATGTAAAAAATGTAAAACGTACAATAAAATATTTGAAAGGAACCAAACATTTAGGTTTGTTCTTCAAAAAGAATGGAAATTTGAATGAGATGGTAGTGTACACGGATAGCGATTATGCTAATGATCTAGAAAGTAGACGTAGTACTACTGGATATGTATGTTTCCTTAATGGAACACCAATAAGCTGGTGTTCAAGACGGCAACCCATCGTAGCACTCTCATCTATGGAAGCTGAATTCATAAGTGCAGCTGAAGCTCTGAAGGAAGTTTTATTTTTGAAAGCCTTGATTGAAGAGTTGATAGGCGAAAATTTAAAAATTAAATTTCAAATTGATAACACGAGCACAATCGCACTAATAAAAAATGGGAAGTTTAATCAGCGCAGCAAACACATTGATGTGCGGTATTATTTCATTTGTGAAAAATTAAGTGAAGGTGTATTTGATTTAATACATTGTCCCACCGAATATCAAATAGCCGACATACTTACTAAGCCATTATTGCCAATTAAATTTAAACGGTTTAGGGATGTGTTAATGAACTGAAAGTGATGAACATTGTTGTGCAAAGTTTGAGGGAAGGTGTTGAAAAGTGTTCTGTACAAACTTTGTATAAAGTATCAAGGAGTGAATGTTATAAAAAATAATTGAAGTAGTTGTATTCTATAAACAAATTAAAAAGCTTGTCAATATTATTCAATATCTTTGATTTTGAGTATGGTTGTATCAAGATAAGATCCAGGGTACAATTTTCACACCTTGTCCACTTGTCGGCGATGTGGGCACTGTCGGCGTAGTGTCCGTCGGCGTAGTGTCCCTAGTCGGCGATATGGACCATCCAAAAATCGGGTCGGCGTTGTGGGCATTCGGCGAAGTGTCCCGCCCCCGTTTAAAACCTAAATACGAATCCATATTAGAAACTTGGTACGAGACATTATTATTTATTATGTACCGCTTCGATGTTTCGAATGTTATATGTCTGGTGAATATGGTGACATTCGATTTTTCAGACGTTAGCGCGAACCCTACAGAATCCATCTTTTTAGATATTACAGATATGTTGTGATGAGAGCATTCCTCAATTTTCCAATTCGAATTGTAGACTACAAAGTCGTCTGCGTATTGAATTAGTTGACCGTCTATGCTATCGTCGTGAATATTTTTGGTGTACACATTGAAGAGGACTGGAGAAATAACACTAGTACTAGCGGTATACCAAAAGATACTGCATTTTCTTATACCAAGGTGCCACTTGGTACAGCTGTTCCTTAGAGCCATTTAGACGATTTGGCCCGAAGAACACGTGACATTTTCCGTGTGGGTAGATTTTAGAGGGGTTGGGGGTGATTTATTGTAACATTTTTTTAAAAACTAAATATGGCCTAGAGACGAGATCTGGGTGTCGATTTCGTATGATTTTAACCCGAGGAATCCAATGGTAGCGCCAGAAATGTAATCCGGATACAGGAAGTCCGTGAAAAGCCGCCATTTTTAGAAAATGACACACTTTTGATCGAATTATATTTCTAAGGCACACCGGGTCGTGTAAGGTGTCTAGAGTTATGTTTTTGGGGTCAGGGAATTCATTTATGATAACAAAAATAACCTACTGGCATCGGAACTGCATGAGAGGCTTTCCTACTGCACTTTTTGAAGACGTCGCACGCGGTGAAGCCCAAGATATTCCAAAGTTTTAATACCTATATAAATTTGTAATATTTTATTTAATAAAAATACACATTAACAAAACATAAAATATATTAAAACATGGGGTAAAAAATTTATAAGCCTATGAAGGATCACCAAGTACATCGCTGACCTCCTCTGTGATTGCGTTATCACCCAGTGGTGAAGGAATTTCACATACCGGGAGAATATTTTAAAACCGAACGTAGAAAATTAACATGCGAAAAACGTTTTTTGCCGATCGTTGCTCCCCATGTTAACTTAGAGGGTTTGTATGGACACCACCAAAAGAAGATTTTGTTCTCATCTAATGATATACGAATTAGCTTATTTTCAGGTGTATTTCTCATTATTTTATCAAAAATTCGGCAATAAATCCAATTAGCTAAATCATGTTAAGCCATGGAAATTTCCTAACGAATTGAAATATCGCGTACTAGAGTAAACATTCCCGCTGTAAACGTTGTTTATTATAAATACTTTTATTCACAATCGGTTAGTAATAAGAGTCATTCGTCTCATTAAAGAAGTTTGAAAGTCGGCCGTAACTTTATTAAGTTCGAAAGTATGAACTTCCGCGCTAAGGAAAGGAAGTAATAGCTACGAATATCAGTCACAGATGGCGCACAAGATGAGATGGAGTTTTGAATCTCTGTTGCACAGTGACTCTCTCAGTGACCTCGGCACTGCGCAACCGTAAACACGCTAGAATTTAAATTTGCGGTAAACTGTTTAAGGGTAAGGGGTAAATCTACGAGTAAAAAATATACTCGTAATGGTAATATCATTGTTTATTCATAGGTATTATAAACAAAACAAACGCTTGCACCTGCATAAGCGAATTCAAATTCAAGCGCTTGCGGTTGCGCGCTGCTGAGGGAGTCACGGTATAGCAGAGATGCATGTCTAATTGGCTGTTGGTTTCGAGTTGGTTTGATCTAAAGTTGTAATCACAGATGGTTGTAATTCGTTAACCTCAAAATAACATTATCTTGGTAAGTTCATTATTGGGTTAATAAAGTAAAACCGATCAAATTTACAGAAACGGGCGTACCAATGCAGAAAAAATAACGATTCTATTAACGAAAAGATACAAATTCAAGAACTACAATTGTTGAAATTGATGGTTACATTGGACTGACCGCTGTTGTTAGTTACAATCAGGCCTTGCTTGGCTTGCTCAGTAGAAAAGTTGATTTCTTGAGTAGTAGACGCAACAGGAAATGTTATTCGGGAGCAACTTGGAACGGAAGCATTAGATTGTTCATCTCCCGTGACACTTGTGGATGACGACAAATTTTGCGCTATTCTCTCTTGGCCATGAAGAGACTGGTCAACATAACCACCCGCAACCGATGCAGATTTCCACCCTCCCAATTGCTTTAATTGAAGGGTGTCTCCACCGGCATTTGCTAACAGAGTTGCCGCTGTTCGACGGAAACAATGCCCCGTAAATTTATCTACGTCCTTCAATTTGAGAAATGATGCAATTTTTTTAGGGTATTGAGCAATTGTGGAATGACCAATTGGTTGTTTTGTAATTTTCCCAAAACGCATTTGTAGAAGAAATCTCTCATTGTCAATATTGTTACGCAGGTCAACATACTGCTTTAAGAAACCTATCCATTTAGCATCGGTCACCACAAACGATCTACTATTATAGGTTTTCGTGTCGGGTATAATAAAGTTGACACGATGTCCCAAAAAATCTACATCGGACAGCTTCATTTTTATGAGCTCATCCGTTCTGCAGGCGCCTGATATGCCAATTATTAGAACAACCTAGTACCTACAAATAAACACAAAGTTAGTACTCTAATGAAAGTGGCTTTGTATGAACTTGTATCACTACAAAGCATAATTTAATAAAATGTTTACGTCTTTGTCAAATACGATTGTCGTTTTATTTAATAGCTACTTACTTTCTGTGGTAAATAATAATCAAAAGGTGCTTCATTCAAAAATCGCTCTATTTGATCCTTGCTGAAAACCTCCGACTTCTTTGGCTTGTATCCAACGTTTTGCTTCTTAATGAAGGCGATCAGATTATAAAATTTGGTGATGTCCACGCTCTTATTTAAATTTAAAGTTGAGCGTAGCATTGAATACGTAGCCCATAGTGTTGACGGTTTTTTAACCTTTATTAATTCGTTAAAGTATGTCAATAACGAACTTTCAGAACCTATTGGGGTACGTTTCTCTAAACACCTGGCCTTGTACAAATTGTAAGTTTGTTCGTATCGTTTTTTACTTTTATCTGGCAGTATACGTTTTGAAACTGTCTCTGCAACTTCTCGTAACTCAGGGGGAGTACATATAATCTCTTCTGAATCAGACATTTTCAATTTTGAATTCAAATTTTCGTAAAAGTACGGCCGCGTAAAATGTAACTGACGGATGTTTGACAGTTGTACCAACTGTGTGACATTTTTCCACTAACAAAATGAGAAGAAAATGCAAAATTTAAACAATTTATTTAACATTTTTGTAATTTCTTACGATTGTGAATAAAGTCATATACGAACCTCGGCGAAAGCTTATTTTTCTCAGAATAAAACCACCCTCGGCGCTGCGCGCCTCAGGTGGTTAACATTCTTCGAAAAATAAGCTACTTTCGCGCTCGGTGCGTAATGTACTATTCCTCAGTGAACCGCATTTTACAAAAAAAATTAATGCCAGGCCAGGCGTCATAAACTGATATTGATTTCGACGTTTGAATCTGCTTTTTGTCTTAGTCATGGCTTAACATGATTTTGGTAAGTGGATTTCTCGAGTTTTTGATAATATAGTGAGAAATACACCTGAAAATGAACTAATTCGTATATCATTAGACGAGGAAAAAATCTTCTTTCGATTGGTGTCATGATCAACCCTCTAAGTTAACATGGGGAGCAACTATCTACAAAAACCCCTTTTCCCATGTTAATTCCCTATGTTCGTTTTGGGAATATTCACTCGGTATAAATATTAAAGGTTCGGTAGTAAATTAGGTATATCCGAAAGTATACAATATTCTTACCCTTTGTTTGAGCAATCTACCATATATTTTTGGCATGCAGAGGAACACGGCAATCCGTGTCGCCGGCAGCTGCACCGAAGGGTCTCGCAGCCTGTCCGCAGCCACACCTGTTCAGAGCACGGACTGCCTTCCATACTTGTGGCAGCTTGGAATACAATACAGAACCTTCCTGCATTTGGCTTCAAGAGTCCATCCCCATCCTTCTGGACTTGTAGAGCTTCTCATCACCTGGTTTGCACATCCCCAGATATGGCCAGCGACATACGCCGCCCTTCTTATGTGCTCCTCCAACTCGTGCTGCGGCGACACGGATTACCATGTTCCCCTGCATGCCAAAAATGTATGGGAGATTGCTCAAACAAAGGGTAAGAATATTGTATACTTTCGAATATACCTAATTTACTACCGAACCTTTACTATTTATATGTAAAATTCCTTTTCAGTGGTGATAACGCAATCTCAGAGGAGGTCAGCGATGTACTTGGTGATTCTTCATAGGCTTATACATTTTTTACCTCATGTTTTAATATATCTTATGTTTTGTTAATGGGTATTTTTATTAAATAAAATAATATAAGTTTATATATTAAAACTTTGGAATATCTTGGGTTTCACCGCGCGCGATGTGTTCAAAAAGTGCAGTAGGGAAGCCTCTCATGCAGTTCCGATACCAGTAGGTTATATTTGTTATCATAAATTAATTCCCTGACCCCAAAAACATAAGTCTAGACACCTTACACGACCCGGTGTGCCTTAAAAATATAATTCGATCAAAAGTCTGTCATTTTCTAAAAATAGCGGCTTTTCACGGACTTCCGGTATCCGGATTACATTTCTGGCGCTACCATTGGATTCCTCGGGTTAAAATCATACGAAATCGACACCCAGATCTCGTCTCTAGGCCATATTTAGTTTTTTAAAAAATGTTACAATAAATCACCCCCAACCCCTCTAAAATCTACCCACACGGAAAATGTCAAGTGTTCTTTGGGTCAAATCGTTTAAATGGCTCTAAGGAACAACTGTACCAAGTGGCACCTTGGTATAAAAAAATGCAGTATCTTTCAAGAATTTCCGTTATACCGCTAGTACTAAACCTGTTGAAACGTACGTGGACCGATGAGTCCATTTTGTCCAGCTCTAAAAGCTACTCTGTCTAAGTCTATTAAAAGGTTACAAAGGAGGTTACCAACTCGATGTGGAATATTCATGCTAAGAAGCTTGTTTTTTAGGATATTCACATTAACCGAATCATAGGCCCCCATAATGTCAAGGAAAGCGGCAACTAAATAGTAGTTATTTGAAAGGTTTAACTCTACTACCTTATAACCTAACCATTTACTAAGCTATTTCGGTTTAAAAAATGCGCTTTATCCGCACTAAAGTTGCGCACAATATTTATATAGTTCGTTTCACCAATAATTTAACATTTCTCATTAGGTCGTTAAGTAGCGGGAATTCCGACTGCGAAATTTAAAACAATAGGACAATAGCCCCCATTTAACTAAAATCAGCGGTTCTCAATAAAATTTTAATGTTTCAAACGCCAATTTGTAGTGCTCGTATCTCGGCTCGTATAAATCGGTCCATTTCCTTAATAATCGATATATTTTAATTGTAGTTCCTTAAGGAATGCGTCGATAGGACATTAACGACATTAATCGTGTTGATACCATATTCATGTATGAATTAAATAGGTAGACACATTCCAAGTAGTTTCCCCAATTACAATTTGGCGTTTGAAACATTAAAATTTTATTAAGAACCGCTGACTTTTAGTTAAATGGGGGCTATTGTCCTATTGTTTTAAATGTCGCAGTGGGAATTTCCGCTACTTAACGACCTAATGAGAAATATTAAATTATTGGTGAAACGAACTATACTTGGTTTTTTTTTGTTTAGATTTTTCCCATTTTATAAATTGTTTGTGTGACGTTGCCGAATTGATTGTAAAACGTGAAATTGCGCGATGAAATGTAGGGAGATGGTGGTGTGTGGTAAGGAGTTTTTATCGGACAAAATTTGATTAACGCACGTGTTTAACTGTTTATATCACTGATAGCACAGGTGTTTCGAAAAATTACACGTTATTTCCGTATAAGTAAGGGACATTTGTCGCGTTCCTATGAAGCTAGCGTTGTGAAGTCTAATTATGATTGGCGGTGTTTTTGAAAATCCTGAAGAAAAAAAGGGTTGCGAAAAGTAAAAAAAAGCACCCTTTTAAATGTTACAAACAATACTTAATTTACAGTATTTCCATTACATTCTCTACTTTCTATCTTTCTAAAAATGTGCACTGCGTACAATCTGTTCTCCGTGACCATAATTGGGAGATGGCGCGTTTTTGCGACCGAAGTTAAAAGTTTTATATTCACAATGTGCCCCTCCTGAAAAGGTTCTCTGGATCCGCCGCTGCTCTAAGCGTCATTATTTGCAACAATATTCCACAGATGTGTGATGCAGGCATTCATTAGGTTAATCGACATTTCATCGTGAGATTTATGTAATGCGTATTCAATTTCTTCACAGTTAACACATCTAAGGTACAATTACTTCCAATTAAACTTCCTAAACTTGAAAGAAGAATCGTTTTACGTAACAGAACGTAATGAATTAAATTGTATGTTCATTCTACTAACAGCCCATTTAAACTTTATTAGTTGTATAACTAGTTCTAACCCACACGGCGGTATTGCCTATATTCTCTTCTTTGTTACATCCAGGTCTGCTAAATTATCTTGACGATGTAGAAATTTCAGGAAATAGGAGCAGCTAACGATGGATGCAGTAGGTACCCGATGATATTAGCGATAAGTAAGGAATTGGGGGACGAGTTCAGCCCCCAACTACAATCATTCATAAAGGAGACATGGCCCGTATGAATAAAAATAAGCAAATGCTTAAACTTGCAAAATTCAAAGTAAATACTCGTAACTGCCCCTTCATACTGGTCTGTTTAGCAGCGCTGCACTGCGTCCTGTCCTTCTGCTTAGCAGCGCTGCTAAGTCGCCCAGTGCGGAGGAGCACTTACGAGTATTTGCTTTGAATTTTTCAGGTATAAGCATTTGCTTATTTTTATTCATACGGGCTAATTGGTCGTTGGTCCAAAATCATGAAAAGTCCTTTAATTTTTATTTGCTAAACATCAAACTACGTCAGTTCTATGGCTGATGTCAACTTTATTGAGGTACTCTTCTAATTTTAGAAAGGGAAAAAGTTGATTACAATGAATGACTCTTCGGTGGTATCTAACATAAAAGGAAATAAATTTGCACTATATCTACAGATTTTGAGATGACAAATCAGCTCTTATGTAGTGACCTCAGCGATAAAACACGAGTGTCTTTAAGTGCCCATTTACGATAAAAGTCGTTGAAGTAAATTTGCATAGTTAGATCGTGTTTGATAATTCTCTTTGCCTATCTGTAGATCTTATTGTATCAAAGAAATTACATATTTTGTCATTTTATACAATTCGATTTCGTAAATAGCATACTTGGGAATTATAAGATCCATATACCTACGAGTTCGAGCAGTAGGTATGTCAATGAAGTGGTGTATACGAGAAGGGTAGATGATCGCGAATTGTGATATGTTACCTTGCTAACTTTTCTCTTACAGTCTCTTTTATGCATAAAACCTTGTACTGTAGCTATGTACCTAATTGCTGTGTCCAATGTCAAATAGTCATTAATCCACCTACAAAACACTTGTCCAGCTACATAGCTCACACTTTAATTTTGAAAGACGAGGCTCTTGCAGGGAGTTAATTCGAGAACCACGTTCATGCGTAACTTGGAACGGCTTAGTAACACTCACAGGTGTTGAAATCCGTACTTGCATAAAATAAATGATGATGACATTACAGCTTAGCTATCGAAAAGCGTTCGAGGTTTTAATATGTATATTATTATGGTTTATTGGTGTTTTTGTTTTACTTTTGCAAGTTGAACAGCCACAAGTAGTTCCAGGTACTTCCAGTTTTGTAATGAAATAATTAAATCCACGGATAGCTCAGCAAACAAACTTTTAATAACTCTTACCTTACGAAAATGTAATCTGAAAATCAAAACCTGATGCTCGGGTTTGATCACTCTCAAATAAATACTCATGTAAATTGGCTTATTTGAATATATTGATAAAAGTAATATCGTTCCAAACAGTGATGTAATTCCTACGAATATAAATTAATATTTCAATTCATGTCTTGTGATCACGTTTCAAATATAATGAATTATCTAGATTCTTCAATGTTTTTGATTAATCCAACGCCTGGTACTTTTTCTTATTCTAAAGATTTACAATTTTACACACCTCTGGATACTAAATAACATTTAACCCACGCAAAACAATGGTATCAATGAACCTAAAATTCCATTTCACCAAAATTTGTTGTTTGGTTTCGCTTATCATTCCCAAAAAATATACAAATCTGTTCACGGAATAAACTTTCGTGAGTCGACCTCTTCAGGAATATAACTTTGACTTTGAGCATAAATTGCTATCCAAAATTCCCAAAACGATCGACTTTTGTTTTTATACAATGGAAACATTTCAAATAAGTTACATTTATAGATGGGTTGAAGTTTTCTCCAAATTACAGTATCGATTTTCTCCTTTTGAAAGTAAATTGGACTATTTGTGCAAAGTGAGTTTTGAAAGATAGTTGAGGATTCGAATCAAGACAAACTGGACTGTAGATTTCTCGAAATTTAGTACTTGAAATTTTGTTTACTCACTAGAATAATTTATCAATGTTCCGCAGTATGGGAATGTCAATTTTCCCCTTGTATACTTTAACCGGCAAAAAAAGCACTAATTAATTGTATTCAAACTTTTTACCGGTTACCGTTTAGTCTAGCGTTTCACTCTACCCCATTTTAATTTCGTTTTCTTTCCTATACTGGCAAATTTGTGAATTCAAACAAATTCTTTACCATCGCAAAGCGCCAAGCGGACACCTACCTGTTGCAAGATCAGGTTGACGAAACATCAAAAAATATTACTAATTTGTAACATTTACGAAAAATACATGCGTCACACAATAAAAACATGTGTGCAAAGCTGGGACTTGACATTGAATTTAGTATTGCAGTAGGCACAAAATATACTCAAGAAAGGTGTGAGTAATGTGGAACGGCGTTTGTAAAACAAACCGAGTGGTAGGTATTCCCCTACCCCTCTCAAAGCGGGAAAGGGTAAGAAAATTTATAAAAAATAAATTGAATCGTGTTAAATTTGTCAAATTATTTTACGATGGTGAAAATGAGACCTGTGGCTTCAAATGAATAATAAACTGACCGTAATTCAACGATGTAAACTCGCAAAAAGCGAATGTATCTTCAACGAAACGTAACTCGGCGCTGAACGTGGCAAAAACCTGATTTCAAATTTCTACGAAACGTAGTACTGCGTAGACTCTGGCTAAAAGCTACGCTTTTCTTGTTAACGTCCTATTTAGGGCGAAACCCTTTTCCGAAAATCAAAATTTCAACAACCAATCATACAACAAAGAGAAAAATAAAACTATCCTATCAACGAACGTTATTAGGCCAAGGAAATAGAGGTAGATTAATTTTTCTAAATCAATTTGATATCAGACATTAAGAGATAAATCCAAACTTAAGTTATTCTATACTACTCAGGTATTTCCCGTAGGAATTAAGAAAACTGCAGAAAAACCTAATTCGGAGTAGCTGGCAGAATGCTCGAAACGGATCTAAGGAAATTCCCATCTCTGCCAAGCCTAGGTTCGAACACCCAAGGTTAAAATAAATGGTCCTTAAAAAAAGGATGGTAATAGTGAGGATGCTTCGATATTCCGTTGTATTGGTTTATTTTCTCTTACCCTGTTTGAAAAGATATCATAAAACAAGGAACACTTCTTCATGGTCACTTTTTAAGGTCTACAAGATGGTGCTTATTGTGTCGTAGTCGAGTGGTTTCTCGGTATTCATTATTGAATTAGAAATTGATACACAACACAATACTTTATTTACACAAAATGTATTAATATAATATATCGAATAAAATCATACTCAACTCTATACCACCAGCCACACACCATCCTGACTGTTTTACAAGCATGCGCAATAGCTGCGCACACAGTGGCGTAGATACTTTACAATAGTG
>NW_022171602.1:0-743 GCF_008802855.1 Photinus pyralis | reverse complement strand
TTTAATTATGCGTAAGTATGATATGAGCATTAGGCGTATAATAGCCCCATCAGCCTCAGCTCCTTCCTGTCGAAGGGGACAGAAAAAGACCAATTTCTAAGAAGCGAGGTACCTACCTAACAAACCATCCGGTCGCTTCACCCCCAACAACACGCCTATAAAAAGGGAAATCGACAATCGCGGTCCTACATACTTTTAACAGACAAACTTGCAAAGGTCCGCATGTCAAAAGAGATAGCTCTAACCGGATGTAGAGGGCTTTCGACAACACCGTACCTCGCATGAAGACATGAAGCGGCTGCTGGAAACAAAGGCCTCGGCTCCAGACCAATAACAGAATGGATAAAGACAAGGAAGAAAACAGCAAGGCGAGGAGTCAGTCACATTGATGACCAAAATAGGGTACCCTCGAGGGGGGGGGGTACTATCGCCCTTGCTATGATCATCAGAACAGGGATAATAAATAAATAAATGTTCTATGCAGTAGGAAACAGACGGTTAAAAAAAAACGGTAAAACATGGATATGTATCAGCGACCCAAACTTCCAAACCTGGGAATCCGTGGGATGAAAACCACCGTCTTTCAAGCAGAGGTCTATACCATAAACCTCTGTACCGTCATGAATATAGAAATGGGTAAAAAGGGGGCAAAAATAGATTTTTTCTACTCATATGGGTTAATGAATACATTAAACGTTCCAATTTTATGAAGTAAGAGTATAAATTCCTCACATTATTGGATA
>NW_022171601.1:0-465 GCF_008802855.1 Photinus pyralis | reverse complement strand
GCAACCTGTAGCTTCTACATATATTGCGCTATGGAAATTGTGATAACAGATTCAGATTCTCCGAAAAAAATGACCGAAAATGACCGATAAACAGATCGGCAGACTGAAAAAAGCGCTACTGCTAATGCTCCTCAAACGATTGCTGTCACTTTACAGTGAGTACCTATACTGAAACCAAACCTTGCTTTGGGACATGCAAAGTTTATCCTTTTGGTAGATAATTAGTGAGAACCTTTATACATAAACATTTTCAGACCGCCTGGCACACAATTGAAAACCTACGCTATATAATGCAAGAAAATTTAAAAGCTCTTAGAGAATATTGAATTAACCCCCGACGCGACGATTTTTAAGGTATTCACAATTGGGTCTTCGCATCGCCAGTAGATATGTATTGTCTAGGGTGTGCGGTAAATTCGCCCCGGAAGACTCGCCCCGGTAAATTCGCCCCCGAAAATTCGCCCC
>NW_022171600.1:0-7889 GCF_008802855.1 Photinus pyralis | reverse complement strand
GCCTTAGGGCGAAAACCTTTTTACTTGTTACATGTCTTTGGGAGGTGAAAATATATGGTTGTTAAAAAGGTGATGGTATAACATTGAGGATCCTTCGATATTTTTTGTTGTATCGATTTATTTAATACGTTAAGGTCTTTGCAGTATGTATCGGATGTGGAGAAAGCCATAAATTAATCGATGTCCTCTTTTACAGGTCCACATCAGCCACAGCTATCGACCATTGACGGTAAGTAAGTTATATACAGAAGCAATTGTATGCGACATCTAAATTGTTTGATTGCGCAATTTTCCGACATTCTGAACTTGTACCAAATGTTGAACACGTCTCATTAGTAGTCAATAAGCGCTGGAAATTCGAATTCGTGGAGAATAGTAGGTAATAGTATATTAAGTATGGAGAACGGTAAGGGATTTTTACCGTTCGAAGACAATTGTTTGGAGGAGGAGCGAAGCGACGACTCCAATTATTGTCTGAGAACGGTAACCCTTAACGTTCGACGTGCTTATATTTTATAACATTTTTTGCGCGATCGAAATTAAATTTATGCAACCAATATAAATATGCACTAAGAAATTAACGAGCAGAATAAATCGAAATGATCGAAGTGGTATGGTGTATATCACTAGGTACCCAGTTTATTTGTCAAAATTGAAGTTAATAATTTCATAAAAATGTGCATGTGTCTGATGTAGTTTACTAGCTTTGAACTTTCTTTATGACTTTATGAGCGTCTTGCTATAGGAAACAACAGCACAAATTGTACGTTTAATGTACCTAACAATAATTAAAGATTAAATGTAATGTAAGACTGTTGATTTTTAAAAAGGCGTCGGTAAGTATTTTTGCTGTTCTGTTTTTAGGTCGGTAAGTAATTTTGACGTCGTCGTAATCATAGCAACTGGTAAATTCTACCTACTGTCATGGAAACACCCATGGTAAATAGTCAGAAATGACCGATCGCGCAAAAAGTAAATAACATAGACTATTCTAAAATTTCCAGACACGCTAATTAATCACGTAACAGGTCGGAATAAAATACCTTGAACAATGGAAGCAAGAAAAAAATAAGTCACGGCAAGTAACAGGTGACCCAACGTGATTTGCTAGGTAATTTAAGATAAATGGCGTGTTTCCCTAAATAGATTTCAGTATTCCTATTAAAAAACGTAACGAAAGTAAATAATGTGTAGTTTCCTTTCCAAGTGCATTGTTTAACGATCATTTACTTTTATCAACCATACAAACATGCCCTGTATATATTTTTAAACTTAGGATAAAGTGTTACAAAAAAATGTATGCATTCGTTCACGACGTTTTCACCGTGAAACTCTCTCCGACGACGACGCCCACGTCTTGGTTTCTCTTTAAGTTTAGATATTACGATGTAATTACGGCACATGCCTTAAGCAATACTAGTATACTACTGATGTACCTATACAATTCTCAAACACCTACGCTGAGGAAAAGAACAGTATAGTGGATAATTATTATGGCCAAAGGAAGTAAGAAAATTTCCATCAAAATTAGTATGAAAATATACCAGGAGATTATGTTGTTTTAATACTTCATACTCCATTCATATGTCAAATTGGCATCATTGCGGTGAGGAACAAGGATAGCGTTATCGAAGAATTACCTCGAGAATTACGCAAATTAGTGAGAGAGGCATTTAGTGATTTAGTCCATAAGACCCCATACTGCATCTGGAGGTGCGAACGCAGTATAGTTACAGTTGTTCTGTGTAATCCGAATGGTGTTTCTTCATTCCACAATTAAATCATTTTTAAATATTTCTCGTCCGTAAGGGCAGTTGAACTGCTTTTACGTTTCTGCGAATCAGCCAATGAATCAGCCTACAATTTGACGTTTAGTATCACTTGGGATTCTTGTCTCTTTAAATTCAATACCTTGAAACGGGATTATGACACGATTATAAATCTTCTCTATACCGGGTGGTGCCTAGCGCGACGCAGCATAGGGATTTCAATTACTAGCTCCCCTAATTATTTTAGAACAAAAGTCTAAATACGTTTTTCATACTTTTAGTTATAATTTTCCATTTTTCAAAACCGTAGAAATCGACAAAATAAAAAATTACATTTTTATAAATCAGTGATGCTTTGGAATCTTTTAACAAACTACAAGCGCATCGCATCTAAGTTATCGTTGTTTGACGTCGAACGATTTTCATATTTAATTCTGTTTCAAATAACCGACGCCAGAAAAAACATCTATGGAGTAATCTTTTTTTAGAAAATGCAAATTTGTTTATCATTTTCCGGAACCAGGGTACTTAATCGAAGAAAAAGAAATAGATTTGAGGAAGAATTGTTCTTAAACTTATATTCGGATTTTCCGCTACTGCAGCCAAAACGTTGAATGTATTGTCGTTCTCCTGATGGTTTTGGCGGACATTTTGAACGTTATTGCACTTGCAGTGATTTAAGAGCATGTGTTACGTCGCGGAAACATTGAAAACCGGCGATAAAATGGTCAAATGCCCGTCGCTGTAGACAGGGCATTTTTCAAGATACATAGCTCAAATTTGGAATAGAGTACCTTCAAATCTTTTGGTAGAATATGTCTGAATTAGAATATTAAAAATCGGAAGTGTTTTTGCAAAAACTACCCTTGAAGTATGACGTTAATGAGAAATATAGTCAATGTTTGACATATTTTTTAGAGGGTTAGAATAATAAAAGTGGAAAAACAATTCAGTCATAATGGAGTTTACACTGTTATTTACCTTTAAAAAAAATGGGGAGTCATTACAGTTGATAATAAAATAGTTCTAGGATCGGGTAAAAAGTATGTTTTCGTCATAATTTTTCCGTGATCCAGTATTATAGTAGGTATGAATATGCACTAGTGAGTTACCATGACTGTTAAAGTTTGGCCGCCCATCGAATATTGTTTATTGGGGTCCTCTAATCAAATTTGGAAGGGAGGCCGGTGTATCCACCGATAACTTCCGGTTTGATGACGTCATAAAGTGCGCAATTTCGCTAATTCGGAAAAATGCTTCTATCTCAGTAACCACTTGTCTGATTTTCATGATCTTGGGCTCATTGGAAAGATATTAAAATAAGACAGAACTTTTATGAGAAATGCAAATCGCGTTTCGCGAACGGTTTTCACGAAATTTGCTAAAATTTGAAAAATTCGCGAATTACTTTTTTTCTTTATGACACAGGTAAAACGTTATTAAAACTTATAACTTACGAATAAACATTTTTTATAACCTGTTTCACCTTCACATTTTTGGAATTTGTTTCTTTCTCTTATAAACCTAATAATCCCGGCCAATAAAAATTGCTTCCATTATACTTCCGAGATGTAATCCGTTTTTATAGTACATCATCCACCCTTATTTTATGTATATGTATAAGTTCTGTCCAAATAGTAAATTGTATCTCATAGGTCCCTTATTCTCTTACCCTATTGCATCACAACAGTGTAATATTTTTTCTCCAACCACCCGAATAAGACGCTATTTTGTCACACTTTTTGGTACAAAAAATGGGCGATTTTGAGAGTCGTCGGTATCACCATGGAAACTGTCCAAAAAGTAGGTACTTTTCGGACTAGTTCAAAAAATAAAAATTTGATTGCTTGGGGGTTTGTTGTCCATATGGGAAGAATCCTTCGATCTTTCTTTTGCCAGCCATATTCAAGTGCACCTGGATCTGGCGCGCTAATTTCTGCTTTGAAAGCCAATACCCAAATGCTTGCCTATTAGATTGCTCGTCTGCAGTGTAGAAGTAGTGCATTTTTGGTCGGAGGAATCATTTCTGATTTCTGGTTTCGATGGTAAAATAGGCATTAATTTATGTAGTTTCTCCCTCGGTCAATGCATGTAGGTATCAGATGCAAGACGATTTTCGTATCAGCCTCCTCGTGGTCAATCGTATCTAGCATCTCTTTCCCAGGTCCGACCTACTTGACAAATTCGCCATGTGTGATGTATAGACCACCATTCGGAAGATGAAAGCTTGAAATCGCTATTTCGTTTAAATACTTAAACAACTCAATTTTGAAGGCATAGACATGTAGACCAACACTTCGGAATTCGAACATTTGGGCCAATCTTTAGTCGAACACCGCTGCCATGGTCGTTTCTTGTCTCTTCTTTAATAGAATATTCCTAGTATGAGTCCCACACTATGTGTAGTCTGCTTGCTTTCCTCAGCTCATTGTCAATGTATTTTAAAAAACATCTGTTACCGTATTCCTCAAAAGTTGAAGCACCCCGAGAAAGCAGAGCAGAGTGAATGAGAGCACCTCCATCTACAATAACTGCATCGTACACAGAAGGAAGATCTGTCACATCATCGGGAGGCTGTATAGCAATAACCTCTTTGTGTGGGCAATCTAGAATATCTGACTTCTTTAGGGGTACATTTTTTCAGAAGAACTAGGGAAGGGATAAATTCTTGCACTTCATGTGCGAAAAACTCATCGATGTATCCTTTCTTTGACTGTGTGGCTACGTACATCTTGCCTAGAACAGACGCAGTTTCTCTTAACATTCCAATTTTTTGTGGTTGTGTTCTCTTCCGCTTTGGTGCTTGGAACAGATGGAAGATATTTTTCTTTATAGAAACATCAATTACTTCAGCCCCATCGATATGACCTCCTTTACGTAAGTTTTGTATTGAATCATCCCATAAATTGAGAAAGAAGGGATGTTGGTAATGTTTTTAAATCCCAAACGTGAATGGGAATTGGTTTAAAAGAGAAAGAAGCAGGTTATAATAATGTTTTGCGTAAGTTACAAATAAGTATTAATAACGTTTTACCTCTGAAAAGAATAATTTGTGAATTTTTCAAATTTTAGCAAATTTCGCGAAAACCGTTCGCAGAACGCGATTTGCACTTCTCATAAAAGTTCTGTCTTATTTTAGTATCTTTCCAATGAGCCCAAGATCATGAAAATCAGACAAGTGGTTACTGAGATAGAAGCGTTTTTCCGAATTAGCGAAATTGCGAACTTTATGACGTCCTCAAACCGGAAGTTACCGGTGCATCCACCGGCCTCCCTTCCAAATTTGGTTAGAGGACCCCAATAAACAATATTCGATGGGCGGCCAAACTTTAACAGCCCTGGTAACTCACTTGGGTTTTTAACATTGTATTCATACCTACTATTAGTTTCTCCCACCTTACATTCGCAACAGTTTGGTGTGTAATCATTCGGTTATACCCGCGATCGTACGGTTATTATGAGCGTTTATAATATTAAAAGCGACACAACGACTGACAATTCAAAAAGGAAGGAAATATCACGAAGAATTAGAAGTGTACTACTGTACTGTAGTTATTATTCTTCTTATTACTTATTAATTATTATTATAACATTTTTGCGTTACGAGGTACGTACGGGGTTGTGACTTGACGAACGCACCATAGGAATTTCAATAGTAATTTTTTAATTTCCGAATTGGCTTCCCTAATTACTTTAGAAATAATAATAATTTAGGTTTTTTGTAGAGAAAAAAATTAAGAATCCGTACATACTATTGTTTCCTATTTTATAAATTCAGAAACAGTAAAAATTTAAAAATTTAAAATCGTCGCGTTTAGAAAGTCGGTAATGCCATCCTGGAATTATGAATTTAAACAAAAGCGCCCGCATTGTGTTTACGGAAAAATATAAAAAAAGAATACTCGAAAATTAACAATCTGTTTTTACTAGTAAAATTCATCCAATCAATTGAAAATCCGTATTTGGTCAGTTCTTATGATGACAAAACAATAAGACAAACCCCGATCACCGTAGGTGCCATAGTCACTGAACGACCTCCTAGCGAGTTTATAATTTTGGTGTGCCTGTCCGTCTGTCCGTCCGTTACCACGATTTCTTGATAACGAATGGACCGATTACAATGAAATTTTGTAGGTGGATTCATTATCAAGTTTGTAGATCTGAGTTCGTGAATTGGTAATATAGGTCAAAAAATAAGGAAGGCCCTTTTGACATCTCTGTTAGTGATGAACCGAATTGCATGAAATTCAATATGCGTATAGGTTTAGCCATATAAAACGCAATTCCAAAAATTGAGCCTAACCGATCAACATTCACAGTGCCTTTTTCGCATCTCGACCATTTATAATCCGAATTGCAGGCAGTTGAAATAAAACCAAATTTACCGCCAGTTTCAAAATTTTGGTTTGCGCATGCAACTTTCTTATTTATGGAAGCAATTAAATGAAATTTCATACATACATAACACATAATACACTTTAAATAAAAGCAAAACTGACATCGGGTTTAAAATTTGGTTTTGCACATGCTATAGCCATACCCAAGAGCTCGATTTTTATATTTGTTTAGTTTATTTAAATAAACAAATTTAAAAAAACGATGCTTTGTCGCATGCCTGGGTCGCATCAAGCGATTCTTTAAAACGTGAACTTTTTTATGCTTCTATTGGAGCAAAATGTACGATTTCTATTAATGAGAGTACCAAGGGCCTATTATAGAGTTACCGTTCTTGTTATATTTCGGGAGTTATTCCATTTGTTAGTTAACTAAAAAAATTCCACACCCTGTCTTCTTGCAAGAATCATCGGGACAATTTTTGTAAATGGTTGTCTTAGGGTTCCACTATCTGTAACAACATTAAAAACGCTCTGGGAGTTACCCAGTTTGAAAGACAAAGCATCTTTTTTTTTAATTTGTTTATTCAATCATGCAATGACTATGAAACCTCGTATGAAAATTATGGTGATTGGGTTTGTCATATTTTTTGTTATCAAAAGAAATGACCAAATACGGATTTTCAAAAAGATGGGATGAATTTTACTTAGTAATAACAAAATGCGAATTTGTTTCTTATATTTTTCGATAAAAAACAATAAACAAAACAATGTTGTATTAAACGTACCGTAAAATTCCCAAAAGGCGTTATGATATGGGGATGTATGTCAGCAAAAGGTTTGGGGCACTTTGAAGTTATCGACGGTACTGTAAACGCAGAGAAATATCAAAACATATTAAGGAATAGGCTTCTCCCGAGTATAAGCTGTATGGCGAAAAAGATTTTGTTTTCCAGCATGACGGAGCCTCTTGTCATACAACCAAATCAACTCAAAATGGCTCTCTGAGAATGGGATAACAGCTCTGTCATGGCCTTCTACTTTCTAGTAGCTCAGACCTAAATATTATTGAAACCCTTTGGCATAAGATGAAGCGCAGTTACTAAATAATCCCCAAAGAACAGTTCCAGATTTAAAGTCAAAACTGGCAGATATGTGGACTAAATTGTCACCTGTACACTAACTGTAAAAAAAAATTGAGAACGATTTGGGAGTCGCCCAGTGTGAAAGCATCGTTTTTTTTTAATTTGTTGATGTAAATAAACGTATAAACAAATACAGCAAACGAGCTCCTGGGTAAGGCTCTAGCATGCTCAAAACTAAATTTTTAAACTGGAGCTACATTTCCCTTTATTCCAATTGTCTAAGTATCAAACTTCATTTAAATGCTTTCATAAATAAGAAAGTTGGCATGCGTAAAACCGAATTTTGAACCGGCATTAGATTTGATTTTATTCCAAATGCCCAAGTTTCAAATATCATTTAAATACTTTCATAAATACGAAAGTTGGCACTGCGCATGTGCAAAACCAAAACTGGCGTTACATTTGCTTTTATTCCAGGTGCCTAAGTATCCAATTTCAGTTAAATGCTTTCTTAAATAATGCGCAAAACCAAATGTTGAAACTGACATTAGATTTTAGTTTATTCCAAGTGCCTATATGTATCAAATTTCATATAAATACCTTCATAAATAAAAAAGTTTGCAATTCGTTTCATAAATGGTCGAGATGTGAAAAGGGTACTGTGAGTGTTGCATCGATTAGACTAAAATTTTGGAATTGCG
>NW_022171599.1:0-586 GCF_008802855.1 Photinus pyralis | reverse complement strand
TTAAATATCTCGTTTATTTACTAAGATATGGGGGGGTGGTAAGTTTTCAAATTGTCACCCTGTATATGCCCGCAGTATCGGTGCTATTAAGACTTTGTTAGTAAGGTGCTTCATATTAATCCACAAAAAAACTTTTTATATTTTTTATAATAATAGCTTTTACTGAATTTGGATTTATTGCACCTAAAAACTTTTCTTCTGCGTTTGCAATAATCCATTGAATCGACGGTCTTCTTCAACTTTTCAAGTCATTTTATTTACAAAGAAAGGAATAGTATTTTAATTGTACTTCCATAGAAGATACTTATTCTTACAGAACTAATAGCTCTTAGACAGCTCAACTTTATCAGGGTAACTAGGGTACTACTTTCGCAGATTGTTTCTTTCATTTGTAGAGAAGGAATACGATTTAGACGGAGAGCTGGCGGCCGCGGAGGTACTACGATAATACCTCAGGCTATAATTTTGAGAAAAGTTTGGGGGAACTATGAAGAAGTTCCATTTGCAGGGATTTTGCTCAAAAGTGCTGCAAAAAACATGTCAGACGAGTCAAAGGTGCAAAAAAATTTGTTTAAAAAATGATTGT
>NW_022171598.1:0-3089 GCF_008802855.1 Photinus pyralis | reverse complement strand
GGAGCTGTAAGCTACCTATCCGTGGTTTTCCAAGCTCAGTCTGTGGATATCCTGCCAAATGCATTTTATAATGCAAATGCAAGTTTAATATCATATGCGATGGACCTAATTATGGCACCTACTGTTAACTCATTCCTACGTAGGAGATAGGAAACAAGACGTTTGGTAAGTAAATCAATATCTTTATGTTTACGTTAAAATTCGTCAACATTATTAATTAGATAGATTTAATGGATATCTTTTACGCTAACCATGTACTCCTGGGAAAAAAAGTATAATTGGCAATGCAATACCTCCATTTCCCGCATTACTCATGCACAGCAAACTTTGCGTGTGGCGTCATTAATTCCTTCATTTAGCTGTGGTGGTGATATCTATTACTACATCGAGTCGTATCAACATCATCACTAAAACTAATTTGCATCATATCAGCGAATCATACTCTTTTACATTTGGAGCCGTTCAAGTTAGGTACCGTGCCTACAATACAATAGTGACCAGTCGTAAACTTAAAAGTAGAAACGATTTGTATTATTTCATTCGCGTTCCATTCAAATATGGTTTTTATTTTTCATTTTCATGTAAAGCTTTAGTGTTCCCGCGGTTTGATTTGATATTTGATTGTTGGCAGGTTTACAAGTGCACGACAATCTCGAAATGATCACACTTGTTGCGTTTGAATTATCGAAAAACAATGCAACATGTTAACGCGCACTTGAAATGGTGTTTTTGTATAGTTTAGCTATAATTAAGTACCTACAGTTCCTTTTTCAGTTGCAAAATATTAGACACAAGAAGTGCCCTCACATTAACAAGTAAAAAGGTTTTCGCCCTAATCGGTACTTCCCAAAAGGCCATAGCTATCTGCGCTCTGTTTTTCTGTACTATTATTACCATCTATGCCCTATGATTAAAATGTCAAAAAAATGTCTCCATAAACAAGAAAGTTGATATAGCGCAGCCTGGGCATGCGCACGATGATTATCAAGATTTTTCTTGGCTCAGGTGCCAGAGCTATTACATCTGTGCTATAAGCCACCGAATTAAAAAAAAACGAAGGAAATATTAAACTAATTGAAAATTAGAGACAGACGGGTGGACAGAGAAAGTGGCTGCAATAGCTCACCCAACTTCATTGGAAAATGTGCCAAAAAAATGTCAAAAGTTGTAATAAAAAATTTAACTATTATCTTCGTTATACTTATTCTCGGCAATGTGCCATGTGTACCTGATATAGAATCAAACATTTCTTAATCAATTTCGTAGCAGGTTTACAAGTGCATGACGTCTTTTTGATGGGTACCCTAACCATTGACTGACCAGGATTGGCTGACCAGGAGACCCTGTATGCAATGTGGTGTATAGAGCATCACCCATTTTTAGCGCATTTTTTAAGAATTAAAAAACAAGTATAAATTGTGCACAACTCTTGTGCAAATAAAGCGCATTTTTTAACCGAAGTAGCTTTTGTTTTTACATCACCAATGGATATATTTCTTGCAGACGTCTCAATCGCCCTTTGTGAGTACCCTCTTCCGACAATTCGTTTGTGAGGTATAAGGGGATATACCCGATCACGATAAGAGGTCGAGGAGGAGAGCTATGGTTGGTAGAAATTAATTCCTTTCGTTGAGACCTTTCATTAGAGTACCATGAAGGATGAAACTAGTTCCACTCTCTCCCCCTCCTCCCCCTCCACCTCGTACGTTGATAAGAGGACAGAAAGAAGGGCAGTAGTTGCTAGAAAGCGGTTCCTTTCGTTGAGACCTCTAATTAGAATACAATGAGAGATAAAATTAATTTTTAACCCCCCCCCCTCGCTCATTGATCTCGAAAAAGAGTCGCACGGGAAAGTTATAATTTGTACAAACCAATTTATTTCGATGAGACCTTTCATTAGAATACCATGAAGGGTAGAACATGTGTCTAACCCCCCCCCCCCAATCTTTCTAAAGTTTACGACCAGCGAATTTGATGGTCGTCATGGCACTCTTCAAGGTATAAGCTACTATGCAAAAAAATTCCAGGACTCTAGGACCTTCCCCTGAAGTAGTTCAAAACGGCAGAAGTGGGTCCGGACGGAGGACGACAAATCGCCTTTAGTGGTTCAAGGTTAAAACTAGAAATTGGGGGGGGGTTTAAACTGTTACCATTCATGGTCTTTTAATGAAAGGTCTCATCGAAATAAATTGTTTGTACAACATAATTTCTGTGGGCTCTTTTTCGAGATTCGTGAGGACGAGGCGTGAGGGGGGAGGGGGAGGGTTTGAAAATTAATTTTAATCTCCCTTGTATTCTAATTAAAGGTCTCAACAGAAAAGGAAACGTTTTCTACCACTACTGCCCTTCTTTTATCCTCTTATCAAAGTCGGGGTGGAGGGGGGGAGGGGTATTCTAATGAAAGGTCCTGAAATAAAATTGGTTTGTACAATTATAACTTATCCCGTGCGACTTTTTTCGATATCAGGGGAGAGTGGAACTAGTTTTATCCTTCATGGTACTCTAATGAAAGGTCTCGACGAAAGGAATTAATTTCTACAAACCATAGCCCTCCTCCTCGACCTCTTATCGTGATCGGGTATATTCCCTTATACTTCAATAACGGATTGTCGGAACAGAATACTCACAAAGGGCGATTGAGACGTCTGAAAGAAATAATATATCCATTGGCGATGTCAAAACAAAAGCTATTTGAGTTAAAAAAAATGCTTTATCTGCACAAGGGTTGTGCAAAATTTATACTTGTTTTTCTTAGAGAACCATTAGGAAAAATTTGATGGCCGTTACAACTCTTGGTAGGTTTAGAATTATGACGTGTCATATGCATTACGTAGTGCACCTATATTTTATGTACCCTATCATAAAACCAAATATGGACAATCATCTCCCATTTCTACGATGTGCACCTCAGCCAACACTATGCAAAAATGTAGGTGTTTTCGTAGCGGTAGCGGTAGCGTGTAATTTGTAGCGATATTAACTGAGTAAATTTAAACACAAACAGAACGTCTAACGATCAACAACCAAAGTCAAATTTTTATTACATCTATTTACAAGTTATACCTGCGCTCTAATCTAAAGACATCAAA
>NW_022171597.1:0-1303 GCF_008802855.1 Photinus pyralis | reverse complement strand
TCAACGTGGAATTTACCGCGAATTAAGAGAAGTCGACAGCTGTCGTATTGTTGGTTTGGACGAAAGTGGTTTTTTTGCCAGAAAAATTGCAAATCACCTTAACCGAAGCCAATCCACTATGATGCGCTGCAATCAGGCATGGATTTGGGAAGGTCAGGATTGTCGCAGAGTGGAAACGGGGGGGGGGGGAGGGCGAAAAAGAACAATTGAAGTGAAGGATCGCCATCTTGGACCTATGGCAACAAGAGACGAATTTTCTAGTACCAGGTCAATTGCCGATCAATGGTTAGCTAACGAAGGTCGTCCTGTAACACTTCGAACGGTTTACCACAGAATCAGACCTTACGGCTTGCAATCCTATCGCCCACATCTGGTGTTTCCATGGTGCCCAACACCGCCAGCAGTGTTTGGAATGGTGTAGGTTGCGACTACGCTGGAACCTCCAGTGGCATAGGGTGGTGTTAAGTGATGCATCCCGATTTTGTTTTGGTAAGCACGATGACCGTATGAGCGGCAGTCGAAGACGTGGAGAACGTCGCAATGTTGAATTTTCTGTTACGAGGCATGTGCACCAGGCTGTGGGGACTATGGTATGGGGTACTATAATGTATGGGAGTAGGTCTCGTTTTTTATTCATTCGAGGTAAAATGATCCCCCAGCGATATGTGGATGACGTGATAGAACCCGATATTCTTCCATTTCTTCAACAGTTAGAAGACCCACTTTTCCAGGAGGATAATGCCCATCTCCATATTGAAAGACGTTCTATGGACCTATTTGCACATGATAATGTCATTTTCTTACCATGGCCACCCAGATCTCCCGGTATATCGCCTATCGGGCATGTGTGGAACATTATGAAGAAAAGACTGATGAACTTACCGTATCCTCCGCCGACCCTTCTTTAAGAGTGTTTATGATATGTGCTTTGAACAGCTTTCGACAACTTTCACAGAATCCGCAAGTCTTTTATTATCATCTTTTAGAGTACTTAAGGTCCTATCAACTGTTTACGAGCCGAGCTCATAAGAAATTTTGCGAGTGTTTGAGAGGTTTCAAGGGTATTAAAGGACCTTATGCAGGCTTACTTCATCAATAACATCAAAACGACTAACGAGCATTAAAACGTTTGAACTCTCCGCTCTATAAAGCTCTAATTCGCTTCACCGATAGGTCATTACTTGAAATTATTTTTAGTCCATTTTTCATGAAATTTTTGTTAATGACAAATCGCTAAGAAATTATTATTCAATCAAGAACTGCCTTGACACGCGTTCATGGTGACACATTCTGTGTTGTGTGG